>NW_026607069.1:280000-412500 GCF_029890125.1 Rhinichthys klamathensis goyatoka
ATTCCATTAACTCAGTATTTGTTTTTGAAGGGGTTACATGTGATTTATTCCACGGCGTGCAAAATTTTACAATTTTTATTTTCTGCTATGCTGACATATTTTGATCTGTTTGAATGGGTTTGTAGCATGAAACCGATATTATACGGACAGTTCTATACATGCTGACAGAAGATGAAGAAATAAATACTATACGCATTGCCAATCACTATTATTCATTCATAAATAAGCCTCTTCTATGTAAAAAACTAAATTAATTAAATTAATATTCAGCAAAGGTTGTGATTACTTTCACTTCTATTAAAAGAAGTAAAACAAATGCACTAAATATAATGAAATTAAATACAATTAAATACAATACAATAAAATAAAATAAAATAAAATAAAATAAAATAAAATAAAATAAAATAAAATAAAATAAAATTAAATTAAATTAAATTAAATTAAATTAAATTAAATTAAATTAAATTAAATTAATGCACAAAATATAATAAAATAAAATAAAACAAAACAAAACAGCCCTTGACAAATAGCTGTCACCTGCCAGGTTTTCAGGAGATTGTCAACATATCATCTGTCTGCATCATTGCTGTTGAACATGTTCTGTTCGGCTGAATATGAGTGAGAGAGTGAGAGAGTTAGAGAGTGAGAGAGTGAGTGGAAACTGGTTTATTTGTTCAGTGCAGATCCAGAGCTTTCTGTTGTGTGTGTACCAATATAAACAGCTGGCTTTATTATTTTGCTGGTGGTTTATGTTTCTGCTGGTTCTGACCCGGTGTTGCGTGTGTGTGTGTGTGTGTGTGTGTGTGTGTGTGTGTGTGTGTGTGTGTGTGTGTGTGTGTGTGTGTGTGTGTGTGTGTGTGTGTTCAGTGGTGGTTTATGTTTCTGCTGGTTCTGACCCGGTGTTGTGTGTGTGTGTGTGTGTGTGTGTGTGTGTGTGTGTTCAGTGGTGGTTTATGTTTCTGCTGGTTCTGACCCGGTGTTGCGTGTGTGTGTGTGTTTAGTGGTGGTTTATGTTTCTGCTGGTTCTGACCCGGTGTTGCGTGTGTGTGTGTGTGTGTGTTCAGTGGTGGTTTATGTTTCTGCTGGTTCTGACCTGGTGTTGTGTGTGTGTGTGTGTGTGTGTGTGTGTGTGTGTGTGTGTGTGTGTGTGTGTGTGTGTGTGTGTGTGTGTGTGTGTGTGTGTGTGTGTGTGTGTGTGTTCAGTGGTGGTTTATGTTTCTGCTGGTTCTGACCCGGTGTTGTGTGTGTGTGTGTGTGTGTGTGTGTGTGTGTGTGTGTGTGTGTGTGTTCAGTGGTGGTTTATGTTTCTGCTGGTTCTGACCCGGTGTTGTGTGTGTGTGTGTGTGTGTGTGTGTGTGTGTGTGTGTGTGTGTGTTCAGTGGTGGTTTATGTTTCTGCTGGTTCTGACCCGGTGTTGTGTGTGTGTGTGTGTGTGTGTGTGTGTGTTCATGTTTATATTACATTGTGGGGACCAAATGACCCCACAAGTATAGTAAAACCTGAAATCACCTACATTGTGGGGCCAGCCAGCGGTCCCCATGAGGAAAACAGCGTATAAATCATACTAAGTAATGTTTTTTGAAAATGTAAAAATGCAGAAAGTTGTGTGTGATGGGGTTTAGGGATAGGGGCAGTGTAAGGGGACAGAATATACAGTTTGTACGGTATAAAAACCATTACGCCTATGGAGAGTCCCCACAAAGATGTGTGCGCCTGTTAGTGTGTGTGTGAGAGTGTGTGTGTGTGTGTGTGTGTGTGTGTGTGTGTGTGTGTGTGTGTTCAGTGGTGGTATGTTTCTGCTGGTTCTGACCCGGTATTGTGTGTGTGTGTGTGTGTGTGTGTGTGTGTGTGTGTGTGTGTTCAGAGGTGGTTTATGTTTCTGCTGATTCTGACCCGGTGTGTGTGTGTGTGTGTGTGTCTGAGTGAGTGTGTGTGTGTGTGTGTGTGTGTGTTCAGAGGTGGTTTATGTTTCTGCTGGTTCTGACCCGGTGTTGTGTGTGTGTGTGTGTGTGTGTGTGTGTGTGTGTGTGTGTGTGTGTGTGTGTGTGTGTGTGTGTGTGTGTGTGTGTGTGTGTGTGTGTGTGTGTGTGTGTGTGTGTTCAGAGGTGGTTTATGTTTCTGACCCGGTGTTGTGTGTGTGTGTGTGTGTTCAGTGGTGCCGAACAGCACGAAGCAAGCCGACGAGGAGAGGAAGTTCCGGGACTGTGCCGACCTCTACCAAGCCGGATTCCAGAAGAATGGAGTTTACACGATCAACATCAGCCCACAAGAGACCAAAAAGGTAGGAGTCCAGTCCAATTTCATATTAATACGAGACGTAATGGCTCTATTTAAGTAGTGTGTGTGTGTGTGTTCAGCTGTGTGTGTGTTCAGCTGTGTGTGTGTGTGTGTCTGTGTGCTGGATTTCACCCAGGTGTGATCTCAGATCTGCTCCTCGACCTCTCCTCTATCACTGTTTGGAGAAGTCACTAAGCTAATGGGGATCTCTGATGTTGTTATAAGGATATGCGGATCCACAAGGTCAAGATAAACGGTGTGTGTGTGTGTCTGAACAGGTGTTCTGCAACATGGAGTCTGCAGGCGGAGGCTGGACCGTCATCCAGAGACGTGAGGATGGAAGCGTGGACTTCCAGAGATCATGGAAAGAATATAAAATGGTGCGTAAAGCCAGAATCCTTCGCACTGACCTCTGGTTGACTCTTCCTGTAGCGATTCACTTGATCTTCATCTCTCTCTCTCTCTCTCTCTCTCTCTCTCTCTCTCTCTCTCTCTCTCTCTCTCTCTCTCTCTAAAGCAGTGCATGTGTGTGCCATATATCTTCTGTGTTCATCTGTCTCTGATTAACTCTCAGAAGAGTGAAGGATAGCCATGGCATGACGGGATTCTTCCTAGCCTTCAGAATGATAGTTTGCACGACACAGTCATTGTTATAGTCAGTCTTATTCTTTATTGGAAAAAATGAGCATTATAAAATCCAGAAGTCGTGGGTAAAGTGGGACGTCAGTGCTGGATTTGTTTTCTCGACACAGAAACCTAACTATTAGTTTACATCGGTTTACATACAAGTCTATCTCACTCACTCGTAGCTTCCATCCACAGACCTTTATGTGCGCTTGTTTTACTGCTTTTTAATTTTTATTTTAAATAGAAGTGAAAGTAATCACAACCTTAGCTGCGTTTTAATTTAATTATTTTTATTCTTTTATATATATATATATATATATATATATATATATATATATATATATATATATTTATAAAACGGTTAGTTCCAATCCTTGATTCTGATTGGTCAATAGCTGTGCTTTATTCACGATAAAACACGGCTATGACCGCTTCACCCAACGGTTCTATGTATCACTACACAACACCCCTAGCAACCACTCTTAGCAACTTAAACAGATGTTTCATCTCATTGATATTGTTCATTTAAAGCTAGAGCAGAGCATTGTGAGAGATCGAGTAAGCGAGTGTACCTGCATTTACAGTAGACGTAGCATTTTCCTTCAGGTCAGTCCTATATTCATAATAAAAAAATGCGTTTGAATGTCCGCTGCATATTTTGTCCTTTTAACAGTCATGGGGTTTTCCGTGCATAACGTTAGTCATCTGTCAGTTGCGTCTGTCTTCTCCGTGATCACAAGTTCGAGTCCTTTCAAAAGCCTTCTCTACAGACTCACTCACTCACTCACTCATAAAGACAGTCTTTGCCGCCATCTATTGGCGAAATAATATATGTAACTTCTGTTGCTGTTCACGTTCCGGGACTATTTTTTCCAGCGGAAGGCAGGCTTTTAGTGATTTTACTTCATGAAAGTTGCATAGATACATATTTTTCGGCTTTAATATTTTTATTGTGTGGCAACCGTTTTATAAAAGCAATAAGGTACTCGAGGCAAGTGCTGTATCGTGAATAAGTAACGGCTGAAGGGGTTGCAGGCACTCCGCTTCGCGTCGTGCCTAACAACGCCCTCCAGCCGTTACTTATTCACGATACAGCACAGCCTCTCGTACCTTATTGCTTACATATATATATTTTATTTTATTTATTTTCTTTTCTTTTATTTTAAATAAAAGTGAAAGTAATCACAACCTTAGCTGCGTTTTAATTTAATATTTTTTTCTTTTATATATATACATATATATATATTATTATTATTATTATTATTTAATTATAATTTAATTTAATTTAATTTTAAATGGAAGTGAAAATAATCACAACCTATGGCTGCATTTAAATTTTTATTTTATTTAAACAAATATTTTTTATTTATTTTTCATTTTATTTTATTATTTTCATTTGTTTTACTACTTTTATATTTTATTTTAAATAGAAGTGAAATTAATCACAACCTTAGCTGCATTATTTAATTTAATTTAAAAAAATTTTTTTTTTTTTTTTTGGTTTACTGCTTTTTTATTTTATTTTATTTTATTTTAAATAGAAGTGAAAGTAATCAACCTTAGCTGATAGCTGTATATATATATATAATGACGTTCAGTCGTTCCCCGGTAACGTTCAGTCGTTCCCCGGTAACGTTCAGTCGTTCCCCGGTAACGTTCAGTCGTTCCCCGGTAACGTTCAGTCGTTCCACTCCTCACTGCAGTTTTATGTGTAGTTTTGTATTCCCTGGTTTGGATCCAGTGAAGCGTTGGAATAACTTCAGCTCCATCAGCTCCATCAACGCTTATACTTCTCTTTCCCCAAACACTTTCCCAAAGGAAGATGGGAGAAACTCCTCATCCAAATGGAATCAGATATTTAAACTATGGACAGAATTGTTCCAGGTTTTAGTGTTAATCTGACTTTGGATTTTGGAAGGAAACATAGCAACGAGTGAGTTGTTGAGACACCGATGTTGCACAGAAAACACACACTCCCTGTTTTAGAGAATACAATATCAACGGTTCCTCCACATGACTCACTGATCCTGTCGGGAACGCTGCGGTTTCTGCGTGTCGAGGACGATCAGCTCAGACCCAGCAACACAGCCGTCGGGTTTCAGGAACTCTAGCAGGGAAAAGACCCTCATATGTGTCTCATATTCACTGCTCGTCCATCACCGCATCCCAGGAGCAGAACACACACTTGCTGGAGCAGAACACACACTTGCTGGAGCGCAGCACGAGTCAGATCATCCTCACTTTGCCTGTAGCGGCAGCGCATATTTAACCAGGGTTATAACCGTTAATTAAAACTATAAAACTATTAAAAACATTTCTGTTAATTGAAATAAAGCTGAAATGAAATGTAAACATTAAATAAAACTAAACAAAAATGTTGACTTGTTGAAGCAGTAAAATTATTAACTGGAAATAAATCAAACTAAGCCTAAAACTGAACAAATACTAACGAATCAACATATTGTTACAGTTATGTCTGTCTTGTGTCTGTATTCCTGTGTTTTCCCCCGTCATTGTGATTTGGTTTAGTCCTGTGTTAGTTTTCCCGCTCCTCGTTTGTGTTCAGTTCCTTCACCTGTGTCTAGTTAATTTGCCCCAGCTGTGTCTTGTTCCCATGATCCGTTCTCTGTGTATGTAAACCCCTCAGGTTACGTATGTAACCCTGGTTCCCTGAGAGGGAACGAGACGCTGCGTTTGAGACGCGGTGGGAACGCTCTGCGTGATTGCGTCATGAAGCACGTGTAAAATCAGTCCAATGGAAGCCCGATACGTCATGGGTGACGTCATAGACCAGGAAACTATAAATCACCCTTGAAAACAGACCGCGACAGCTTCTGAAAAAGTCTGAAGCAAGTCGATCAGGGCATGCAGGAAGTATGGCAGGCAAACGCAGCGTCTCGTTCCCTCTCAGGGAACCAGGGTTACATACGTAACCTGAGACGTTCCCTTTCAAGGGAACTTCGAGCTGCGTTTGAGACGCGGTGGGAACCCCATACCCACTACGCCATAGTGACAAATGCCCGTTCTGTGTGAAGTCCTTGCGCACACTAAGAAGCAAGCAACCTCGCCCCAGGAGTGGAGAGGTCAAGGTCATAAAACCTGACAAATGTATGTGGAGAGGACCAACCTGCCGCATTACAAATGTCAAGAAGGGAAACACCCGAAATTAAGGCCGTAGAGGCCGCCATACTCCTTGTAGAATGGGCCCGTACAGCCATAGGTGAAGGCTGACCGGCCGCTTCATAAGCCAATGATATAGCCTCAACTATCCATTTGCTCATAACCTGTTTAGATGCAGGGCACCCTCTTCTGAGTGACCCAAAACATACAAATAACTGCTCTGACTTACGCCACAGGGCAGCTCTGTGAACGTAGGCATCCAATGCCCAAACTGGACATAACAGGTTCAGTTGTTCCTGATCTGGGGTATTAAAAGGTGGAGGATAAAAGGCCTGCAACACTATTGGGCCCCTAACATTAACTGGGACCTTAGGAATATAACCCGGTCTAGGGTATAGAAATGCTTTCACCATACCAGGTGCAAATTCCAGACATGACGGAGCAACCGACAGGGCATGCAAATCTCCAATTATCTTGATAGATGAAATAGCAAGGAGAAATAAAGCTTTCAAAGTGAGGAATTTTTCTGAAACCTCTTCAATAGGCTCGAAGGGAGCCAGAGCCAGACCCTCAAGTACAATGGCTAAATCCCAAGCCGGTGCTCTAGAGTGCAGTGCAGGTCTCAACCTCAATGTACCACGGAGAAAACGAGTAATCAGAGGATCTCTCCCAAAAGAAGTACCCCCCAGAGGGGTATGATAGGCCGAAATAGCCGCCACATAAACTTTTAAGGTGGAAGGAGATAATCCAGCAGAGAAACGGTCTTGCAGAAAATCGAGAACTGAACCAACAGGGCAGTTAACAGGATCTAACTGACGCTCACCACACCAGGTGGAGAATAATTTCCATTTCAGTGCATACAGTCTTCTCGTGGAAGGAGCTCTGGAATGGAGAATGTCTCAACGACCTCAGTCGAGAGACTGGATTCTATGAGCCTGGCCCCCTCAGAGGCCAGGCCCACAGTTTCCACAACTCCGGTCGAGGGTGAAATATCGTGCCCCCTGCCTGGGACAGCAGGTCCCTCCTGAACGGAATCTCCATGGGAGAGCCGTCCAGAAGAGACAAAGTCCGAGAACCAAACTCGAGTCGGCCAGTATGGGGCTACTAGTAGCAGATGAGCCCCTTCCCGGCGAACCCTCTCCAGAACCTCCGGGAGCATAGATATCGGGGGAAATGCGTACAGGTGCAGCCTCGGCCACACCTGCACCATCGCATCCAGTCCGAGAAGAGCTTTCTGCGTGAGGGGGAACCATATAGAGCAATGCGTTGTACAAACGATGTGAAAGGTCGACTTGACTTTAGTTAGACCAAAGTTCTCCCTAAGAAGCTCCACCACCTCGGGGTGAAGTCTCCAATCCCCTGGGCCTCAGCCCCTGCCTCAACAGGATATCTGCTCTGATATACGAAACCATCAGTGTGTTGTCCGCCATTCGCCGAGCAACCACTCATGATCGCCCCCACTTGTGAGGGAAGCATCCGTCGATAGCAATATGCGTCGACAAGAAGCCCCCAACACTGGGCCTGGGCGAGGAACCAAGGTTCTTCCACATGACCGAAGCACGAAGGCAAAGCCGCGTGACCTTGATCATGCGAAAACGTATTTCCCCTCGGAGAAAACCCCTTGGTCCTGAGCCACCACTGCAGGGGTCTCATGAACAGAAGGCCAAAAGTAATACGTTGGACGCAACTGCCATGAGACCCACCCGTCTGAAACTGTTTCACAGTGAGTGACTGGCCTAGATATACCCCATTACGGCTGTAAGAATTGCTACACCTAGAAAAGTGGTCCTCAGAGCACACTCTTCTTGGCGTTGAGAGGCAACTCCAACATCCTTAATGAGACAGAACGACATCTCGATGCCGAACTGCCATAAACTCAGATTGAGCTAGGAACAACCAATCATTGATGTAGTATAATACGCGAATGCCCTGGAGTCTCAGAAGAGCCAGAGCTGCATCCACGCATACTGTAAAGGTGTGGGGTAATAAACCTAGGCCGAATGGAAGAACCCGATAATGGTACGCTTCGCCCCCGAAAGCAAACCTCGGGAACCTCCCTCATCCTCTTTCGGAAACAATGAAGTAATGGCTGTCTGCTGGGAGGAGGAACCCCTTCTACAGCTCCTTTTGCAGAAGTGACAGTACTTCCTGCTCCATAACCAAAGCCTGCTCGGGGTCCACCAATGAGAGGAGGACCCCTAGAAATCTGGGCGAACGAGAACCGAACTGAATTCTGAAACCCTTTTCTATAGTGTGCAGGACCCACTGAGAAATATGTGGCAGTAGTTTCCACGCTGCCAGAAATTTACTAGGGGAACCAGTCTCTCAAGACTGGCCTCTGGATTTGTTTGAACAGTCACTACGGCGCCCTGAAGCGGCGAACCGGCAGGGAACAACCGAACTGACCATTCTACGACCCTCCTCAGAGGATCGTATGGGGATGCTGACACCTCGGTGCCCTGAACGGCGAACCGGCAGGGAACAACCGAACTGGCAGCGCTGCAACCCTCCTCAAAGAGTTGCACCCCAGAGGAAAAACGATTTCTCAAAACCGTCCCTTGGTTGAACAGTCACTACGGTGCCCTGAAGCGGCGAACCGGCAGGGAACAACCGAACTGACCGCTCTACGATCCTCCTCGGATCCTCCTCCCCTGCCCCGGAGGAGCCCTCAGAAGCCTGATAGCCTCGTTTTCTTGCGACAGGACTTCTTGTCTAAGCTTTATTAGAGATGATGACAGTCCTCAGATCTTGCCTACCTCTAACTAGCTTAGTTCCTACGACCCTCCTCGGAGGATCGTTGAAAAAAGCAGGCACTTCGGCGCCCTGAAACGGCGAACCGGCAGGGAAACCGAACTGACTGCTCTTCTTTTTTCTTATTTGAAGGCTCGTTTGGGGACACTGACACCTTGGTGCCCTGAAACGGCGAACCGGCAGGGAAACCGAACTGGCAGTACTGCGACCCTCCTCAGAGAGTCGCACCCCAAAGGGTGCTGAGGAGAAACGATTTCTCAAAACCGTCCCTACCCCAGAGGGGACCACCCTTAGAAGCCAGATCGCCTCGGCGTCAGGGCTTCTCCTTTGTCAAAGCTATTTTAGAGATAAAACAGTCCTCAGATCTTGCATGTCTCTAACTGGCTAGACTGCGACCGCCACCCAGGTACCCCTCAATTGCGGAGGAGCCCGAATGGCGACGCTCTGTTTTGCACTTTGTGCTGAGAGGAGCATAATAGTTCTCAGGAACATTAGATTGGTGAGGAAGAAACCTCTGGAACGCCGCTGAATGGTTTATTTCTTAGTTTTCTTGAAAGCGGAGCGTCCAGAAGAACAGACATAATTATATCTTTATTTTCCTTTATCTTTATATCAGAAAAACTTATATATATATACATATATATCACTCTGCGGCCACCAGCAGGAAACAACCGAACTGGCAGCGCTGCGACCCTCCTCAGAGAGTCGCCCCTCACATTCATCCATGTCCTTATATACTCTACCCACCAGCGCTGCCTAATAAAAATGTATTCATTATTAAGATGGCTGGTGGGTAACGTCGGGGTTAATAACGATAACGCCGACTCGGGAGAGAGAAAGCTCGCAAGCGTCTCTTTAACCCGAGGCAATGTCATACTATGATACTTAATACCCAAACATTACTATAGTCAGACATCTGGGGATTAAACACATAAAATACAAACCGGTTTATTCCACGATCTCGACACCTCAGTGTGGAGATAGGGAAAAACCACAGTCCCCGACGAGGAGGCTAAGATACAGAGTTTCCCTGTTTTAAGATACAGTTCATCTAACAAACTCTTCTTTATTTTCAATCTCATAATGTTCAGCTGGCCAGTAAATATTTAACTGGCAACAGCACTAGATAAAACCTCCTTTTTGTCTTTAAAAAAGCTCCTCTTTATTCAACAGAGTTATGAGCTGGAAAATGTATTCATTGAAAACTCAAACATCTGCCTTTTTATAAAGATTTGTATTTGTTTTCTTTCTTTTTAAACAAAACACTAACGATACCAATTCCTCGGAACTGGAAATCGCAGCACACTAGATCTGGCATGTGAAAGCTGAGAAAGGGCGGAGCCCGTCCCAACCCCCGCTGTCAGATCCGTTTTCGAACCCCGAAATACGAGCCGTCTCCGAGCCTCGGCAACAGAGAGACCCGCTCGGGGAACGCGAACCGAACCGTCCTCCTCGAAGAACGCCCGGCGAGAGCGGAGCGTCCTCACGGACAGCTTCTCGCAATGCACAGTCAGATCCCTCGAGAAATGACTGTTGCATGCTCCACTCCCAAACAGCAACAAAAAGCTGATGTGTGTCCCCACCCGTGATGTAACGAGGGCAGGGAACAACACAACGTCTATAATATTGCTTTGCTCGCCATAATGATAGATAGTGATATATATATTGGGCTTGACAAACAACAATAAATAGACAAGGACAGAATCACAGAGAGCGCTTGCTGAAGACTACAGAAGCTGTCGCGGTCTGTTTTCAAGGGTGATTTATAGTTTCCTGGTCTATGACGTCACCCATGACGTATCGGGCTTCCATTGGACTGATTTTACACATGCTTCATGACGCAATCACGCAGAGCGTTCCCACCGCGTCTCAAACGCAGCTCGAAGTTCCCTTGAAAGGGAACCCTGTGTTCTCCCTCACTCCTTGTCGGTTCTCGTTGATGTGTAACGTGTGTTTGTGGTCCCAAAGTCTTGTATCTGTTTAAGTTTGGTTTTCTTGGTAAAGATTATTGAATTTGATCTGCTGACTGCTGCCTCTCCTTCAACCTGCACCACACCCGTAACAGAAGAACCGACCATAACATCGATGGATGCAGCAGTCCAAATCCTTCTCCTGTCCCAGGAGGATCAGTCCCTCGAGGCCCACACACAGAGGTATTTGGACTTGGTACCTCTAGTTCATTTTGATGACACCAGCCTCTGTGTGTTCTTCTGGGCAGGCCTCAACGCTGAGACCAAAGCATGCCTGCCCGGAGATGGGCCTCGGGGGAACTTCGCTGCCTTTGTTGAGTGGGTATTGGCGAGCTGTGGCTCTCCCTTCACCATCGGTCCAGGGGAAGAGGAGGAACTTATTGACTGGGACACAGAGCTTCCGCCACTGATCCCAGCCAGCCCAGCCAAGACCTCACCGCTGGTTCCGTCCAGCCCAGCCGACCCTTCATCGCTGGTTCCGTCCAGCCCAGCCAAGCCCTCACCGCTGGTTCCGTCCAGCCCAGTCAAGCCCGCACCGCTGGTTCCGTCCAGCCCAGCCAAGCCCGCACCGCTGGTTCCGTCCAGCCCAGCCGACCCTTCATCGCTGGTTCCGTCCAGCCCAGCCAAGCCCGCACCGCTGGTTCCGTCCAGCCCAGCCAAGCCCGCACCGCTGGTTCCGTCCAGCCCAGCCAAGCCCGCACCGCTGGTTCCGTCCAGCCCAGCCAAGCCCGCACCGCTGGTTCCGTCCAGCCCAGCCAAGCCCGCACCGCTGGTTCCGTCCAGCCCAGCCAAGCCCTCACCGCTGGTTCCGTCCAGCCCAGCCAAGCCCGCACCGCTGGTTCCGTCCAGCCCAGCCGAGCCTTCACAGCTGGTTCCGTCCAGCCCTGCCGAGCCTGAGCTTACCTGCAGCCCTGCCGAGCCTGAGCTTCCCTGCAGCCCTGCCGAGCCTGAGCTTACCTGCACGCCTGCCGAGCCTGAGCTTCCCTGCAGCCCTGCCGAGCCTGAGCTTCCCTGCAGCCCTGCCGAGCCTGAGCTTCCCTGCACGCCTGCCGAGCCTGAGCTTCCCTGCAGCCCTGCCGAGCCTGAGCTTACCTGCACGCCTGCCGAGCCTGAGCTTACCTGCACGCCTGCCGAGCCTGAGCTTACCTGCACGCCTGCCGAGCCTGAGCTTACCTGCAGCCCTGCCGAGCCTGAGCTTACCTGCAGCCCTGCCGAGCCTGAGCTTACCTGCACGCCTGCCGAGCCTGAGCTTACCTGCACGCCTGCCGAGCCTGAGCTTACCTGCACGCCTGCCGAGCCTGAGCTTACCTGCACGCCTGCCGAGCCTGAGCTTACCTGCACGCCTGCAGAGCCTGAGCTTACCTGCACGCCTGCAGAGCCTGAGCCTCCCTGCAGCCCTGCCGAGCCTGAGCTTCCCTGCACGCCTGCCGAGCCTGAGCTTACCTGCACGCCAGCCGAGCCTGAGCTTACCTGCACGCCAGCCGAGCCTGAGCTTACCTGCACGCCAGCCGAGCCTGAGCTTACCTGCACGCCTGCCGAGCCTGAGCTTACCTGCACGCCAGCCGAGCCTGAGCTTACCTGCACGCCTGCCGAGCCTGAGCTTACCTGCACGCCTGCCGAGCCTGAGCTTACCTGCACGCCAGCCGAGCCTGAGCTTACCTGCACGCCTGCCGAGCCTGAGCTTACCTGCACGCCTGCCGAGCCTGAGCTTACCTGCACGCCTGCCAAGCCTGAGCTTACCTGCACGCCTGCCGAGCCTGAGCTTACCTGCACGCCAGCCGAGCCTGAGCTTACCTGCACGCCTGCCGAGCCTGAGCTTACCTGCAGCCCTGCCGAGCCTGAGCTTCCCTGCAGCCCTGCCGAGCCTGAGCTTACCTGCACGCCTGCCGAGCCTGAGCTTACCTGCACGCCTGCCGAGCCTGAGCTTCCCTGCAGCCCTGCCGAGCCTGAGCTTACCTGCACGCCTGCCGAGCTTGAGCTTACCTGCACGCCAGCCGAGCCTGAGCTTACCTGCACGCCTGCCGAGCCTGAGCTTACCTGCACGCCTGCCGAGCCTGAGCTTACCTGCACGCCTGCCAAGCCTGAGCTTACCTGCACGCCTGCCGAGCCTGAGCTTACCTGCACGCCAGCCGAGCCTGAGCTTACCTGCACGCCTGCCGAGCCTGAGCTTACCTGCAGCCCTGCCGAGCCTGAGCTTCCCTGCAGCCCTGCCGAGCCTGAGCTTACCTGCACGCCTGCCGAGCCTGAGCTTACCTGCACGCCTGCCGAGCCTGAGCTTCCCTGCAGCCCTGCCGAGCCTGAGCTTCCCTGCACGCCTGCCGAGCCTGAGCTTACCTGCACGCCAGCCGAGCCTGAGCTTACCTGCACGCCTGCCGAGCCTGAGCTTACCTGCACGCCTGCCGAGCCTGAGCTTACCTGCACGCCTGCCGAGCCTGAGCCCGTCGCCTGCCCGCCAGAGCCTGAGCCCGTCGCCTGCCCGCCAGAGCCTGAGCCCGTCGCCTGCCCGCCAGAGCCTGAGCTTCAAGCCAGCCCTACAGAGCCTTCTCTACTGGTCCCATCCAGCCCTCCCAAGCCTGACCTGATGCACGTCCCTGAGCCTGGCACTCTCCCCAAGAAAATTTTGGGGGGGGGATATAGGCCACCTGATGGTGCGTCTCCGCCATGGCCCCCTGACCAGCTTGCTCCGCCCTGGCCACCGGAAGAGGCGTCTCCACCCTGGCCACCTGAAGGGGCGTCTCCGCCATGGCCCCCTGACCAGCTTGCTCCGCCTTGGCCACCCGAGGGGGTCTCTCCGCCCTGGCCACCGGAAGAGGCGTCTCCACCCTGGCCACCTGAAGAGGCGTCTTCACCCTGGCTATCAGCACGGCCTGCTCCGCCCTGGAGGCTTCCTGTTCCGGGAAAGCCACGCCCTCGTCAGCCTCCAGGGCGCCCACCCTCCCGCCCCTATTTGATGTTTAGACGGCGTGGGGACACGCCTTTTCGAGGAGGGGCGTAATGTTACAGTTATGTCTGTCTTGTGTCTGTATTCCTGTGTTTTCCCCCGTCATTGTGATTTGGTTTAGTCCTGTGTTAGTTTTCCCGCTCCTCGTTTGTGTTCAGTTCCTTCACCTGTGTCTAGTTAATTTGCCCCAGCTGTGTCTTGTTCCCATGATCCGTTCTCTGTGTATGTAAACCCTGTGTTCTCCCTCACTCCTTGTCGGTTCTCGTTGATGTGTAACGTGTTTTTGTGGTCCCAAAGTCTTGTATCTGTTTAAGTTTGGTTTTCTTAGTAAAGATTATTGAATTTGATCTGCTGACTGCTGCCTCTCCTTCAACCTGCACCACACCCGTAACACATATATGTTCAATTCCAGGAAAAAAATATGATTTTTAAACATAATTTATTTATTTTAATTTTTTAATTGTTGCTATTTTATGGGAAAAAATCAACAAACAAAAAAAACCCTGTTAAAATCCATCCTGCACTTGTGTTTTTTTAATATTTGTTTGTTTATTTGTTTATTTATTTTTTCCATCCATCCATCCATTTTATATTTGTCATCAGAGCTAATTCATGTCAAAAATCGAATGGGAAAATTTGTACCATAAATAATAAATAAAATATTATGTGATGGCAAACGTGTTAAAATCTGACTACCATTCGTGATTAATACTGCTTTTATTAATTTAATTTATCCTTATTTATTTATCATTTTTATTTTTGTTTATAAAATTATAAAATAATGTTTGTAAATATTTGATTTGATTTTTGACATAGCTCTTTTGTAAAAATATTTACAAAAATATTTTTATTATAAAATATTATAAAAAACAAATTGCATACAGAACAGAATGAGTTGAATAGTAACCCGCCGTCCAGCACTGGCCATGTCCATCGCCTTCACTGGGAGTGTGTTGATTCGGGGAGGAATGCCGAGAACGCTTTGCTAATTACAGATGTTCCTCATTAAAGGTTTGCATCGGCTGTAATGACTGCTGTCAGCACCTGCTCTGCATTATGACATGTTTCAGAAGCCGTTCTCCAGCTGTTCTGAGCTCAGTGGGTCCATTACACACATGGAAACTCGTCCAAAACATCTTTTGGAAGCAAAAACCAGACTGTTAAATGGTGTGTGTGTGTTTGTGTGCATAGAAATTGCACGGAGCACATACTGCTTCTCATCTAGGCTCAAGTCATGCGCAGGTTTAATTATATACTATATACACAGTTCTGCATTTTTCATTGGCATTGCACTAAAAATCATAGATGTCATAATCTAGTGTTTTCTCACAGTCCTTCCAGATCTGATGCAGCCGTTAAACATTCAGGCTCAGAAACGGACCAGTGGTTATTGATACCCCTGTGTGTCAAAAATTTCTGGAAATCTGTAATTATTATCTCCAGAAAATGATGAATTGTGGAATTCCATCCCTGAGTTGATTCTATTAGGCTTGAGATATCTTGGACAGGGTTTTCTTTCCCACTGCCTCATCCAAGGCCTCCCGTGACCCGAGTGTTAGACTGACCCGTGCTCGACCCTCTCTCTCTCTCTCTCTCTCTGCCAGGGCTTCGGGAGTGTGTCGGCCGAACACTGGCTGGGAAACGAGTTCGTTCACGTTCTGACCAATCAGAGGCAGTTCGGCCTGCGTGTGGAGCTGAGCGACTGGGACGGACACCAGGCCTTCTCCCAGTACGACAGTTTCCACATCGACAGCGAAAAACACAAATACAGGTACTATCTCTTCCTCATTATTCTTAATGCATTATGCAGTGTGTGTATAATGCATATGTGTCATTAAATGCATATGCATGTATAATGGTATACATATTTATACAGGTGATATTCGAAAAATTAGAATATCGTGCAAAAGTTCATTTATTTCAGTAATTCAACTTAAAAGGTGAAACTAATATATTATATAGACTCATTACATGCAAAGTGAGATATTTCAAGCCTTTATTTGTTATAATTTTGATGATTTTGGCTTACAGCTTATGAAAACCTTTTCACAACTAATTTTAATTTGGGGTTTTCATAAGCTGTAAGTCAAAATGATAACAAATAAAGGCTTGAAATATCTCACTTTGCATGTAATGAGTCTATATAACATATTAGTTTCACCTTTTAAGTTGAATTACTGAAATAAATGAACTTTTGCAGGATATTCTAATTTTTCGAGTTTCACCCGAAATGTGAAAAGAGTCCATTAATAAGCTGTTTATGCAACTATGAACTGCATCTGTTTATTTTGGGTAATGTTAATATTGTCGTTTAATAGATAAATTTTTGCATGATATTCAAATTTTTCGAGTATTACCTGTGTGTGTATACGTATATATATATTAGGGCTGTCAAATGATTAATCGTGATTAATCACATCCAAAATAAAAGTTTTTTTTACATAATATATGTGGGTGCATTGTGTATAATTATTTTATATATATATAAATACACACACATGCTTGTATATATTTAAGAAATATTTTCATGTATATACTGTATATAGATTTATATATAATTTATATATATATAAATATAAATATTTTATATATAAATTATATATTTTTTCTTAAATATACATGCATGTGTGTGTATTTATATATATACCAAATAATTATACACAATGCACCCACATATATTATGTAAAAAAAACTTTTATTTTGGATGTGATTAATCGTGATTAATTATTTGACAGCCCTAATATATATACATATATATTATTGTTGTTGTTGTTTTGCCAGAGCGAGTTACACATCTTGTCATTGCACTCAAAGTTAAATGTATGTTAAAGATAGGGGTTTAGCGATACACTAATGTCACGATTCATATCACGATACTGTACTCACGATACAATATTATTGCGATACTCAGACATATGATAAAAGGTTCACAAAAAATAAACTGTTTAATAAAATGGTAAATTTGGTATTATATTGTGTGTGTAAATGAATAGGTATGGACTTGGTGTTGAAACCCAAAGCACAGGACAATAGAGACTCCAGAATAACAATATTCATGATTCTGAAGCTGAAAATACTGAA
The DNA here is from genome assembly GCF_029890125.1 of Rhinichthys klamathensis goyatoka. NCBI lineage: Eukaryota > Metazoa > Chordata > Actinopteri > Cypriniformes > Leuciscidae > Rhinichthys > Rhinichthys klamathensis. The sequence continues at coordinate 296,768 of NW_026607069.1, forward strand.
TTATTTTAGACGAATATGCTTGATCTGTCACTGACTAGATATATTTAAAATAATTTCGGCCACTTTTACTGGTAACATCAGATGTTTGGCATTATCAGGACACACAAATATTCCCCCATTGCATTATTATACATTATATATAGTAGTTTAATGTAATACTGACACTAAAACTCTGAAAACTTTAATTTTTATTTTGGGTGAACTATACGCAATACATATTGCCACTGTCCACGATACATATTGATGCATTTTTGTATTGCGATATATTGTGACACAATTTATTGTTACACCCCTAGTAAAACACAGATATACAAAAGATACACTTTGATTTTAGGTTTTTATACAGAGAAACGTTCAAATGTTTTGGGTTCGGTAAGATTTAAGAGTCTTCTGCTCACCAAAGCTGCATTTATTGGATAAAAAATACAGTAAAATCAGTAATATTCTGAAATATTATTACAATTTCAAATAACTATTTTCTACTGTCATATATAGTAAATTGTAATTTATTCCTGTGATCAAAGCTGAATTTTCAGCATCATTACTCCAGTCTTCAGTGTCACATGATCCTTCAGAAATCACTCTAATATGATGATCTTGAAGTCATAATATAGTGTGTGTGTGTGTGTGTGTGTATAAATATCTATTTATATAAGCCTGAAGTTCATCCGTTCATTCATAGTTTCACTCTCTATGGGATTTTTAAATGTTTTTCATGGATGAAACCATACAGAGGAATCAAGCGTTCTGCTTTAATTCTATCTGGGGTTGAATTAGGGTTAGAAAAGTCAAAGAATACGCAGAGATCAGTGTTTGTTCACTGCACTTGTAGCTCACACACACACACACACAGGCAGGTGTTCGGCTACACACACACCTCAGATGTGTGTATCTCAGCAGGCCTGCACACTTGGCCGGCCCGTATGGAGAGTTTCAGGAATCTAATCTGCATTCTCATCTCTAAAAATAGATGTGTTCTCTCGAACGGTTATGCTATGGTAATCACTCACTGCCTCTTGAGAATACTGAGCCTTTCTTTGGCCCAACACAAAGTGTGCGAGAGGTTGCTACTTCTGGAAACTCAGATTAGACCTTCAGATTCCAACCTGAGAACCTTTTTAGTTTGTGTTTATAAAAAGCACACAGTAGATGCACTATGAAGATATGCTTTATCCAGTACGGTCGCTGTTAAATCCCAGCAGCGACAGATAAATGTTTACAGCCTGATTTTCTTTATGCAAAGGAATTTTTATGCTGTTCTAATGTGGTTTGTGTTTTGGTTTAGACAGACTTTCTATTGAAGAGGAAGGTAGAGGTTAAGTTAGTTACGGGTCAAGGAACATTGTCATCATTTACATTTATAACATTTATTATCATTGATTAGATTACATTTATCTTTACATCCCTTACAGTCATTCCAGAACGGTGTGACTTTGTTGTGTGGATTTTGAATAGTTTTTATTTCAGAAACCAAGAATTGAAGTCCCCCGTAGTCAATAATTGTATCCCTTAAAACTCATCTTTGATCACCAAAATGACATATTTAAAAATGTTTTCCTTGAAAAAAAGTCATGCCTTAAAATATCTTGAATGTAACTCGACACCCTTGCCTCATTTAGTATGCGCGGTTCTATGAATATGCAAATGAGCCCCGCCTCCACTCACTCACTCAGCTCAGAGATCCACTGGTTGACGATCACACGTTGATCTGATTGGTTACGAAGTCGTTTGTGACGTCAGAAACACCAGCGATTTCAAACCGTGTTTTTGAGACTGTCTTTGGTTCACTGCAGTTTTAAGCAGAAAATACTCAGCAATGCTGTCGACTTATGAACTTACACATGGTTTGACTTAAAGCGTATTAAAAACACCACATAGACACATACACAACATTAAAAGCTGGATTTACACCACAGGGGGACTTTAATGTCTTGCATCACTTTGCTTCTCAAGTAAATGTATTGTGATTTATTAAGAATATTTAGATAACTGTACTGGAAAACAAGACACAAATACTGAGTAAGAAACTCTTTTTGCAGTTTACAATGAAACATAATGGGGTCCAAAAAAATAAATAAAACACTGACGCATCCAAAATCAAATTAAATAGTATGCAAAAAACAGTACGCCAACAGAGTATGATGTCAAAATGCATATTATTCTCAAAACAGTGAAATACAGACGGATGACCTGAAGTGTGTATATGTTGGACACTTTAATATCCCATGAGGCCACAGGAGAGGATTTGTGAATGACAGTGAAGCGACGGTAAGTCACATGACAATGACAACATGGCGGATGTACATCTGGTATATCTGGATTACATTCATACTACATAGAACGCACTTTGTTAACAATCACAAAGCACGTTTTCAACCAAATATAGTCCCTACTATATAATATGCCATTTTGGATGCAGTGTGACACTTTAAATATATATATATAGTGTTGCACAGAAGAAAGAAATCAGTTGTTTGGGAGGATATGAAGGAAAGTAAATAATCCCCTTAAAAAGCTCCAGCATATCAGGATCCAGTTCATGCATACATACTGTACATATACATATGCACACACACACACACACACACATTGGAGACATGGCTCATAAAAGCACTTTAAAATTCTGCAAGCGTGTGCATCAGGGGTCTCAAACTCAACTTAACTGGGGGCCGCTGGAGGTAGAGTCTGGGTCAGGCTGGGCCGCATCAAGTAGGCTATTCCACAAAAAATAGTATTCAAGTATTCCAAAAAAGGAGCACAACTGATCCAATCTTCTCAATCTTTATTATTAACGTTTCTTCTGAACTGTTCCTCTGAATTTGAACATTCCTTTCTGTACATGATTGGTTCTTCATGAGCTGTCCTTCTGACAGTTGAAGTTCATTTTACAAACTTTCTTTGTCTATAACACATATTTGTAATATTTATATTTGCTTATGTCCTTTTTATTTTCTTTATACAACACATTAATGATATTGAATGTTTTTTTTGGAAGGCACATTTCCTTTTATTATATACTTAGAAAAACAATTATTGCTTTTGAAATACAAATATTTGCAGTCATGTCTGCCCGTCTTATTGAATTCTTTCTACACATGTATAGTGTCTCAGGCAAATTAGGCTACTGAATTTGCACAAATCAAAGCAAACCTTCTTATCAACCTGTTGGACACATATTACAAGCTCAAAATGATTATTCTCACATTGTTTTAAAGCAGGGTCTCTCTCCAACATGTCGCTCGCAAGCTGCCAGTAGCTCGCGGCCTGATTGGTGGTAGCTCGACAAGGGGCAGTTCACATATCGCGCTCACATATTTTGCGCGCTCAAGTTCGTTATTTCAAATGTAGGTGCGCGTGCGCGGCAAGCGCGCTCATAATTGAAGCGACGCGCTCATTTTTTCCAGGCGCGCAGTATGTTTGTACTTAGCGGTTGTCTATGGCAACTATTGACAACAAACCCACCGTATGGTAGCCCATTTAAAACGCGGCACACGCAACGACGGGCCGCACTAACATTACACTTTAATGTCAAGTAAGGGGCCACAAAATATCTCCCCGCGGGCCGCAAATGGCCCGCGGGCCGCGAGTTTGAGACCCCTGGTGTGCATGAATCCACAAAGGATAATTTAGAGCTTAACATATTACGAAGCACAAGCATTTCTATTAGTCAGAACCAACATAGAGACTTTCCAGTCAGTCAGGAAATATTTGCACTACATTTAAAGCATTAGAACAGCAGTAATTGCACACAGAAATAGTTGATCGTAATCCCACAACCTAAATCAGGAAAAGGACTAACTGTCAAGTTTAATACCTTTCTTTAGTCCTAATGATTTCCAAACTGCACACAGGGTAAAGGTTGCAGTGAGAGAACAGCTCTTGGCTGAATGTAGACGCTGCTCAGAACAATAAATTTCATATAATGACGATCTATTTTTTTCTTCACGTAACCAAGTTTCAGGACCGAGCGTATTAACTTTGGGCATATGAGCGGAGTGAGAGGTGTGATCCAACAAATCAGTCTGCATTATTACACAGTAACATTACAAATGCATATTAGATTTGACACTTTAATAATTTCTATAGTAAATCTCTAATGTTACGGTTAAACTGAGATCATTTTTACTCCTTAGTCAAAGTCAGTTACTTTTTATATATTAATCTGATAATGTAAATATGAATAACTACCATCCAAAAGTGTGTGTGTATATATACAGTGTGTGTGTGTGTATATTCGAGGGCTTGGAACCAGAGGGGCGTAAGTGGCATTTTGGGTGAAAATGAGTTCTATATATCAAATTAAAGGTCTTGATGAGCTCTATCTAGTTGTGCCAAAAAGACCTATTTGAGATCAAACTGTATTGAATAAAGCAACAAAACAATACAGACCTAACACAAAAGTGTGAGTAATGTTTGGAGCCAGAAGGGCGTAAGTCCACTTACGCCCTTCTGGCTCTGAAAAATACATGTAGGACCCACATTTTTGTTCAGAGCCAGAAGGGCGTAAGTGTAGTTGGTGCCCTAAAACTGCATTCAAAATGGCTGACACAACTGCAGACATGGAACTGTCTGAGGCAGAAACGATTTTGATGAATATTATGAAACAAACTGATGAATCCTACACTCACCTAAAGGATTATTAGGAACACCTGTTCAATTTCTCATTAATGCAATTATCTAATCAACCAATTACATGGCAGTTGCTTCAATGCATTTAGGGGTGTGGTCCTGGTCAAGACAATCTCCTGAACTCCAAACTGAATGTCAGAATGGGAAAGAAAGGTGATTTAAGCAATTTTGAGCGTGGCATGGTTGTTGGTGCCAGACGGGCCGGTCTGAGTATTTCACAATCTGCTCAGTTACTGGGATTTTCACGCACAACCATTTCTAGGGTTTACAAAGAATGGTGTGAAAAGGGAAAAACATCCAGTCCTGTCCTGGGCAGTCCTGTGGGCGAAAATGCCTTGTTGATGCTAGAGGTCAGAGGAGAATGGGCCGACTGATTCAAGCTGATAGAAGAGCAACTTTGACTGAAATAACCACTTGTTACAACCGAGGTATGCAGGCAAAGCATTTGTGAAGCCACAACACGCACAACCTTGAGGCGGATGGGCTACAACAGCAGAAGACCCCACCGGGTACCACTCATCTCCACTACAAATAGGAAAAAGAGGCTACAATTTGCAAGATCTCATCAAAATTGGACAGTTGAAGACTGGAAAAATGTTGCCTGGTCTGATGAGTCTCGATTTCTGTTGAGACATTCAGTTTGTAGAGTCAGAATTTGGCGTAAACAGAATGAGAACATGGATCCATCATGCCTTGTTACCACTGTGCAGGCTGGTGGTGGTGGTGTAATGGTGTGGGGGATGTTTTCTTGGCACACTTTAGGCCCCTTAGTGCCAATTGGGCATCGTTTAAATGCCACGGCCTACCTGAGCATTGTTTCTGACCATGTCCATCCCTTTATGGCCACCATGTACCCATCCTCTGATGGCTACTTCCAGCAGGATAATGCACCATGTCACAAAGCTCGAATCATTTCAAATTGGTTTCTTGAACATGACAATGAGTTCACTGTACTAAAATGGCCCCCACAGTCACCAGATCTCCAATAGAGCATCTTTGGGATGTGGTGGAACGGGAGCTTCGTGCCCTGGATGTGCATCCCACAAATCTCCATCAACTGCAAGATGCTATCCTATCAATATGGGCCAACATTTCTAAAGAATGCTTTCAGCACCATGTTTAATCAATGCCACGTAGAATTAAGGCAGTTCTGAAGGCGAAAGGGGCTCAAACACAGTATTAGGATGGTGTTCCTAATAATCCTTTAGGTGAGTGTTTATTGAAGAAGTTGAAGATGAGTCAGAGTTGTTTGAATGCATTTCCTCACAAGAGTGATGACAGTAAGACATAATCATGCCTTGAGAGCCTTACCTTGTTAGCCTAGCCTAGCATGGCTAACGTTAATCCCATTGGTTTGGTCTGATCTGGCTAACTGTACCTGTGTTCTGACAGAGAATATTCTTTTGAACTTTCTCATAATCTACTTTACCCTAGCCTTGAACTAATAGATTCAGGGCACTCATGTAGGATATTGTATTAATAAATATTAATGTGTTAATCATTAAGGGACACAGCCACATGAGGTGAGGAAGAGAGATCAACTTGAGGGACACATGGAGACAGATGGAGGAAGTGAGTTCTGACTTGCATAGAAAATAAGTTAGAACATTACCTTATCTAATCCTTACCCCGAATTATTAGTATCAGGGCATTCATGTAGGATATTAATAAATATTAATTATATAATTTAGGGACACAGCATGAGATGAGGGAGAGAGATGAGGGACACATGGAGACAGCAGAAGATGGGGAAAGAGAGACAGGCAGGGACACAGATCATGCAATTGATGAGGGACACATGGAGACAGAAGAAGATCGAGGGACTGAGACAGTAGACATTGAGCCCGTTTAGGAGGGAGGGGTTGAAAGTGGCCAGGAAGAGGATGCCAACACACCACAAAAAAGAAGAAAAAGACAGAGAGATGTTGAAAATTGGAAAAGAAACCAACGTAAAAGGTTAAGAAATTCTGGCCAAGGCTACATTAATTCACATGGCATTCATGTTCCAGGAAGGAAGGTGAGGGAAAAGAACTAAAAAGCAAAAAGAACACGAGAGAACTGTCAATTGAATAGAGTATTGAAAAAAAAAAGAATTGTAATGAAATCAATTGAACAACTCATGAATTGCCAATCAGAAGTGTGTTTAGCAAGTTCAGTGACTTGAATTACAGTCTGTAGTGTTCAGCAGATGCCCAGAATGGAAAGGTGAAAAAATAAATAAAAAATAAAATAAAATAATGAATGAGTTAAATGAAAAATAATTACTTGTTCAAGTGTGATTCAAGTGTTAATTATTCAATCAATTCCCCTTTTGATCAATTATTTTCTGCATTGTTCAGCAGATACGCCCAATATGTCTATAGAAGACTTGGAATTGTTTGGTGCCAAAAAGGCGTATCTGACGTTTTTGACATATTTTTTTATTTTAAAATGTTTTAGAACATGTTCATTGTGTTAATATGCCATACATTTTTTACTTAAATACTCATTCATGTAAGTATGCCTGTGGTTGCAATGTTTGTGGTTTAAGGTTAATGATACAGGTGATTGAAGTGTGGTCAAAATTTTGTTTTGTCTCTCCTGTAAAGTTTGTCAAAAGCCACTTACGCCCCTCTGGCTCCAAGCCCTCGATATATATATATATATATATATAGTTACTGTACATAGTTATATATAATTTTTTTTTAAAGAAATTGTTTAGTGTATATTTATCATTTTCATGTTGCATTTAAGGTGTGTGTGTGTGTGTGTGTGTGTGCGCGCGTGTGTGCGTGTGCGTCTGTGTGTGTGTGTGTGTATGTGAGTGTGTATGTCAGTGTGTGTGTGTGTGTGTGTTTAACCTCTGTCCTCCAATATGAAGTTAAGTCAAGAATATTTCAGCAAACACATCAAGTGTAGATTTAGATATACTCTCGTGTAAACACTGAAACCAGATGAAAATCTGACTTTGGCCTGGAAAAAACAATCTTTCCAAATATATATTTTTTCCAGGTCTTGTGCATTCTTTTGGTAAACCTCAGGTCCAGTTATCTAGGTAATGTTATATGCCTCGGTGGCGCTAACTGACCACAGCGCTGCCCGATACACACTCTTAGGCTTATGCAACCGTTTTCAGGAAAGCTGAATAGACAGACCATGACAGCAATTGTGAAAACGATCAATGACTGTGAAACACACTCACTAGAAAATATAATATTAAAAGGATGCAGAGAAATACATAAGAGTGATATATAGCACATATACAGAAAGATGCATATAAAAATGTTTATCTGACATCAGTTTAAAACATTTTATAGGTTTATAATACCTGGAGGCAGGAAGAGTCCATTTAAAACATCATAATCATAAAATAAATACATAAATAGACAGTTCAGGGTTACATATGTAACCTAGATGTTTTAGATCTGTATCCAGAGCATAATATTTTCCAGTGTTGTCATTGCAGGTATATCATATTGATTATCTATATTATATTAACATTCAGGGCTGAATGGATGCATTGTTTCGTCGGATCCACCGCAGTTTCCCGTCCATCGTGGCTGATGCAAACAAATTATTGCAAAATCCCTAATAAATGAAACGCTGTCTGTTGTTCACCAGTCAAAACTAAACTGTGAGACTGAGACGGTCCACGGATAATATAGAAAACGGTTAAAATAGCCTAATCTGAAGCACGGCAAAAAAAGAAGAGAGAAAACTAACATGAAGAATGAGGAAAAATACCCATTACACCATTTATACTGTGTATTTAATGTCTTGACTGTTGGAGATGCCGCTGATGAACACCAGCTCTTATTACAGCCGTGTTTACACTACTTATGAATCCTAAAGCTCTTTCATTTCGGGGAGTGTAATAATCAGCTGAATGGATCTGGAGCGTAATTGCTTTAAAACACTGATGTTATCTTGGCACCTGTACAGCTCTACATCACCGTATTGAATATGATCATAACTCACACTGCCAATCTCCTGCCGAGCAGAAGCATCTTATCCACTTTAGGAAGAGCTGAAAAATGATATTTAACCATAATTCAAAATGAATTCGATTATTTTCAAGTTTAATGTGAGCTAGGGTTTGAGAGAGCGCAATGTTTTGTTTCTATGGCGCCACAAAATGCGTTACGGAGGATACAATGTTTCAGTGGGATTCTATTTAGAACTCTAGGGTTTTAATTTTAAAAAGATTCTATATAAGCAGAAAAGTCTTAAATGATGATGCATAATATTTTCATGTTTTAATGCCTATTTACATTTTTTCCCCAGTAAGTGTGTTACGAGCTGCTATATTTATAGAATTTATTTCAAATAAAAAAAATGCATTAAAACAAAATGAATTTGTGAAAGTAATTGCATGATGGGAACCTCTAATGTGCCTGACGAAACCCTTTAAGCTAAAACAGCTTTTCAGGAAATGGAAAAAAAACCACTGTATTTTTTTTTTAATTATTGAACACTGTGATGTCTGAGTTGATATTGTGGCTTTATATATGATCGGACACTTGCATGTGTGATTATATTATTAACATTTGACCAAAAGCTGAAAAGGAGTTGATCTGCTAATATCAGACATGCGTGTTTTGTGCGTCATAGCATTACGTTTTCCTCAACTTACAGCTTATAAAGTTTACTGTAGCTATATGTGCGCGCTCAGTTTTTTATGTCATTTGGACAAAATCTCATGTTATTTAAGATGAAGTGCTTCATACAGGCTGTTTAAAACATTAGTGGCTCTGACTCTGCATATGCTAGATGCTCTTCTCTGTCCTCAATACATAAAACATGTATATGAGCCTTTATGTACATCAGCCTTCATAAATATAGTGTTTCTGGAGTATATACTTGTTCAAAGAACCAGTTCTTTATTTGCCTTTGCATTGCAAACCAGCAGAGACGCTCCAGAATGTGTTGATAGAGGTGGGCGGAGTTATGAGGTTTGACTGACAGTTTGAGGAGCCAATGGAGTTACGAGGTTTAATCACGAGCTCTTTTTAATACTTTTCATTGGTTAAATATGTACAAAACACACAGCCAGACATAAAGGATGACCAATAGTAATTTATATGAAAGAAAAATTAAAAATAAGGAAATATGGAGATACAAGGTTTCTGCTCGACAGTGTCGGTATAGTAAGTAGAATGTCTAAAGTGGACTATTGAAATAGTGCAGCTCCTCTTCTCTTCTGAGAGTGTGTGTGGGTCAGTATCCGGGATCCAGAGCCGTGTTTTCCCTGAGGAATGGGGTCATGGGGGGGGGGGGGGGGTCTTGTTCATATTCCTGGGCCGAACGCCACTGACCCGGAGCCAATGCCCACAGCACTGAGACTCCCAGACTCCCTGTGTTTACACTCCTGCTGTGTGTACTGATGGAGTGGAGTGTGTGTGTACTGATGGAGTGGAGTGTGTGTGTACTGATGGAGTGGAGTGTGTGTGTACTGATGGAGTGGAGTGTGTGTGTACTGATGGAGTGGAGTGTGTGTGTACTGATGGTGTGGAGTGTGTGTGTACTGATGGTGTGAAGTGTGTGTGTACTGATGGAGTGGAGTGTGTGTGTGTGTGTGTGTGTGTGTGTACTGATGGAGTGGAGTGTGTGTGTGTGTGTGTGTGTGTGTGTGTGTGTGTGTGTGTGTGTGTGTGTGTGTGTGTGTGTGTGTGTGTACTGATGGAGTGGAGTGTGTGTGTGTGCGTGTGTGTGTGTGTGTACTGATGGAGTGGAGTGTGTGTGTACTGATGGTGTGGAGTGTGTGTGTACTGATGGAGTGGAGTGTGTGTGTGTGTGTGTGTGTGTGTGTGTGTGTGTGTGTGTGTGTGTGTGTGTGTGTGTGTGTGTGTGTGTGTGTGTGTGTGTGTGTGTGTGTGTGTGTGTGTGTACTGATGGAGTGGAGTGTGTGTGTGTGCGTGTGTGTGTGTGTGTGTACTGATGGAGTGGAGTGTGTGTGTGTGTGTGTGTGTACTGATGGAGTGGAGTGTGTGTGTGTGTGTGTGTGTGTACTGATGGAGTGGAGTGTGTGTGTGTGTGTGTGTGTGTGTGTGTACTGATGGAGTGGAGTGTGTGTGTACTGATGGAGTGGAGTGTGTCTGTACTGATGGAGTGGAGTGTGTGTGTGTATATTGATGGAGCTCAGTCCAGACTGGTTTGTGCCAGCAGAGACAGTGTTTACCAGTGCAGCGGAGCCTTGCTGGTTAACCTGTGTGTGTGTGTGTGTGTGTGTGTGTGTGTGTGTGTGTGTGTGTGTGTGTGTGTGTGTGTGTGTGTGTGTGTGTGTGTGTGTGTGTGTGTGTGTGTGTGTGTGTGTGTGTTTGTGTGTGTGTTTGTGTGTGTGTGTACTGATGGGGTGGAGTGTGTGTGTGTATATTGATGGAGCTCAGTCCAGACTGGTTTGTGCCAGCAGAGACAGTGTTTACCAGTGCAGCGGAGCCTTGCTGGTTAACCTGTGTGTGTGTGTGTGTGTGTGTGTGTGTGTGTGTGTGTGTGTGTGTGTGTGTGTGTGTGTGTGTGTGTGTGTGTGTGTGTGTGTGTGTGTGTGTGTGTGTGTGTGTGTGTGTGTGTGTGTGTTTGTGTGTGTGTGTACTGATGGAGTGGAGTGTGTGTGTGTATATTGATGGAGCTCAGTCCAGACTGGTTTGTGCCAGCAGAGACACAGTGTTTACCAGTGCAGCGGAGCCTTGCTGGTTAACCTGTGTGTGTGTGTGTGTGTGTGTGTGTGTGTGTGTGTGTGTGTGTGTGTGTGTGTGTGTGTGTGTGTGTGTGTGTGTGTGTGTGTGTGTGTGTGTGTGTGTGTGTGTGTGTGTGTGTGTGTGTGTGTGTGTGTGTGTTTGTGTGTGTGTGTACTGATGGAGTGGAGTGTGTGTGTGTATATTGATGGAGCTCAGTCCAGACTGGTTTGTGCCAGCAGAGACACAGTGTTTACCAGTGCAGCGGAGCCTTGCTGGTTAACCTGTGTGTGTGTGTGTGTGTGTGTGTGTTTGTGTGTGTGTTTGTGTGTGTGTGTACTGATGGAGTGGAGTGTGTGTGTGTATATTGATGGAGCTCAGTCCAGACTGGTTTGTGCCAGCAGAGACACAGTGTTTACCAGTGCAGCGGAGCCTTGCTGGTTAACCTGTGTGTGTGTGTGTGTGTGTGTGTGTGTGTGTGTGTGTTTGTGTGTGTGTTTGTGTGTGTGTGTACTGATGGAGTGGAGTGTGTGTGTGTATATTGATGGAGCTCAGTCCAGACTGGTTTGTGCCAGCAGAGACACAGTGTTTACCAGTGCAGCGGAGCCTTGCTGGTTAACCTGTGTGTGTGTGTGTGTGTGTGTGTGTTTGTGTGTGTGTTTGTGTGTGTGTGTACTGATGGAGTGGAGTGTGTGTGTGTATATTGATGGAGCTCAGTCCAGACTGGTTTGTGCCAGCAGAGACACAGTGTTTACCAGTGCAGCGGAGCCTTGCTGGTTAACCTGTGTGTGTGTGTGTGTGTGTGTGTGTGTGTGTGTGTGTTTGTGTGTGTGTTTGTGTGTGTGTGTACTGATGGAGTGGAGTGTGTGTGTGTATATTGATGGAGCTCAGTCCAGACTGGTTTGTGCCAGCAGAGACACAGTGTTTACCAGTGCAGCGGATTCACCAAGTCTTGCTGGTTTGCGTGCGTGTGTGTGTGCGTGTGTGTGTGTGTGTGTGTATGTGTGTGCATGTGTGTTTTGGTTCGTTTTCAGATTAACATATCTATTAAGATACTTTAAAACTGAAAGCACCTCAATCAAATCTGTGCTACAGTGTGTGGCTTCAATAGACACTGTATCTGAAACATGGTACTAATGTCACACTCCAGTACCAAGAGTGAGTGTTTCTGCACACACACCAGTGAGGTTAGACAACATCGCTCTGCTTTTCAGGTCCTGAAGAGATTTAATTGCCACTGTATATGTTTGTCCTTGAAGCAGAAGAAATGATCCTGATTTAATAACTCTTTCATCCAGCCAAGTTTCAGATCCTCAGATTTTGCAGATATTTCTTCAGCTGCGTCTGGTGTGAATTTTGTACGGTGGTTTGGCACAAACACACACTGTAGGCTGTGAACTCTCTGCTAAAGCATTTAATGTGCGTACTATCAATATCACAGGGTTCTTCCAAAGCGCTGTCAGCAAAACGACACACACACACACACACACACACATTTCAAAGGTCTGTTTTATTGACAGCCAACTTTTGTACATGATTTGCTCAAGGTTATTTCCAAATGGTGATGTCAAAAAGTAGTAACGGTGAAATATTGGAATTGTTACTTTTGAAAATGAACTTTTAAGCAATTTGTCATAAAACATCTTCAATCATTTTGCTTCAGTAAATGCATCTTGATTTAAGGCAAGACAGCCCAGTTGAATAGGGTAAAAAAAGAACTAATATATATCAACATACTTCCCCAGTTGATTGATTACATTCATAATTGCAACAAAAAAAAGTTATGTTTAAATATGCAAATGAGGCATTATCTAATTAAATATGCCCTAATTTGCATACATTTCTAGAACAAACATCTGGACATTGGATAAAGCCAGGTGCAAAATGCATGTTTGATTTTGTTGACATTAGAGTCAGAGGTTTTTACTGAGGGGATTTTGAATATCTCTATTTATCAGTCCATAAATCAGAAAATGCTGTCAACAACCAGAAAAAAATGTTAATTTTGACAAAAAAAATTTAGGAATAAAATGTCTAAATCAGGAAAATTGTATATGAACAAACCCTTCTGAAAAAATCTTCATAATATATATAGGAATAAAACAAAAAATTGAGAAAACTGCCTTTAAAGATATATACTGTAATTGAAATCTACAGATGCAAATAGATCAATTCTCTAAAAGCTACAGTTAAAAGTGTGTTATGGATGTTTTCCTTCTACTAGTTTGAAAAAAAAGCCAAAATCTCAAAATTGACATGCATGAATAAACAGTGTTTTTGCCGGTAGTGTCTGGCCTTAAGTTTAGATGTTTGTCCTGGAAAACAAGAGAGAAATACAGAGGAAGATCTAATTCCACATTACTAAATTAAAGATATATCGCCGCTGCCGGATTGTTGAATGTTTCATATGTTAAATGCGTTCGGCGGGAGCTTGTAATGGTGGACCTCACGCTCATCACACACCATGAGTTCTGACACGTCACAGTCTCAAGGAGGAAACTATATATAAAGCTTTGTATTTGGCAAGGACTCCAGCCTTGCTGTGACGCATGGACCCCTATGGCACGTGTGAGTTATAGCACTCAGGTTTTGTTTTTCCGCTGCGTATACTGTAAAACGACTGTGTTTGTGCTTTCTGTACTAGTGATGTGCTTCCTCTGTATTATTGCAACCCTCATTCTGAGCCTGAAATGATCCGTTTTAAAGGTGCTTTCTTTAAAGGATTACTTCACTTCAGAATTACAATTTCCTGATAATACTCTCGCCCATGTCATCCAAGATGTTCACGTCTTTCTTTCTTCAGTCGAAAAGATTTTCTCCATATAGTGTCTTCAATGGGGTCCAACGGGTCGAAGGTCCAGATGTGAGTTTCAGTGCAGCTTCAAAGTCTCGACACGGGAATAAGAGTCTGATCTAGACAAACCAGCGGACATTTTATAAAAAAAAACATTTATATACTTTTTAACCACAAATGCTTTTAGTCTGTGTTGCCGAACAACAGTTTAGGTTTGTGGAGCATGTTAATCTGACAAACACAAGAAATGTAGATTTCAGCAAGAAAAAACACATCCATACGTCCTCCTTTACTCTGCATAAACATCATCCGGTGAGGAACGTTACCAAACTGCTATCATTTCATATTAGGAAAATAAAAAGGCCGGACATCAGCACGCTTCCCCATGGGCTGTTGTGAAACACCAAATAAATCTCAGTTTTCATCACAGCTTTTCCTAGTAAGGCTTGGAGTGATTCAGCAAAAGTTCATCAAGGCTGGTGAGAAGAACCCTAGATGAACTGTGTTCTGTTGACCATACAGATGTTTGAGCTCAGACTGAAACAAAGACCACACCGCGTTAGTGCAACAAGTCTATATATACAACCCGAACCCGGACACAGTAATGCGTCTCTATAGCACGTGTTCATCGTGCATTTTATACACGAAAATGAGTTTTTACGTGCATGTGATACGCATGGGTGGTTTAGTAGTGGTGTGGGGTGTGTGTGTATTATACGTTTGGGTAGAATTAGTGGTGTGCAATAAAGTGCGTATCATATGCACACGAAAACTGCACATCATATGCACGTAAAAAATAATTTTCGCCTGAAATTGCACGATAAACACAATACATGCTACAGAGACGCATTTTCATGAGATTATGAGTCTATTGCTCTTCTGTGAACTCAGAGACTTTCAGTCGGCCTTTACGTGAAGCTGGAGATGAGCGAGTGTGTGTTGTTGATTCACCTGGTCATGTGTTTCTGTGTGTGAGAGCCTTGATCATGGCT
This sequence comes from Rhinichthys klamathensis goyatoka, assembly GCF_029890125.1. Classification (NCBI taxonomy): domain Eukaryota; kingdom Metazoa; phylum Chordata; class Actinopteri; order Cypriniformes; family Leuciscidae; genus Rhinichthys; species Rhinichthys klamathensis. The sequence goes on from NW_026607069.1 coordinate 311,833, forward strand.
TTATATCACAGAGAAATTATAAAGATATTTGTTTTTCAAGGCTTTGAACCAGGGTTGTTCAACAGGGAGTCACATTTATTTAGCAAACACTTTAGAAAAGCACAGTATCTATCAATTTACATTACCGTTTAAAAGTGTGCTGTTTTTTTTGTTTTGTTTTTATAGCAAGGATGCATTAAATTTATCAAAAGTGACAGTAAAGATGTATAATATTACAAAAGATTTCAGTTTCAAAAGTTTTTTTACCTTTCTATTTATCAAAGATTTCTAAAACAAATATATATCACGGTTTCCTCAACTGTTTTTAACACTGATAATAATCATAAATGTTTCTTAAGCATCAAATCATCATATTAGAGTGATTTCTGAAGGATCATGTGACACTGAAGACTGGAGTAATGATGCTGAAAATTCAGCTTTGATCACAAGAATAAATTACACTTTACTATATATTCACATAGAAAACAGTTATTTGAAATTGTAATAATATTTCACTATTTTTACTGTATTTTTGATCAAATAAATGCAGCCTTGGTGAGCAGAAGAGACTAATTTCAAAAACATTTAAAAGTCTTACTGACCCCAAAACAAATGATTGGTATGCATGTTAACATTCAATCAAATTTAATTTATAGCTCACATTTAGATGGTTTATGATGTGCATCACTATGAGACAAAGATTGATTTTTAGAAAGAATGATCATATTTTAGCCACTATCAGTGTTTTAATGCACACTTTTCACAATCTTAATGTATATTAAGCATAAAGTATTGCCACCTTGTGTCTTTCTTTTGTGTGCATTTTGTGCCAGGTCTCTTTTTTAATGTTAATTTTAATGTTAATAAAAAATTATGCATCTGAAAAATGTGGTATCTGCAAAAATGTGGTATCTGCCCCAACCAATGTCTATGAAGAAGTGAAAATTATAGCACTATTAAGACACAAGTCAAATTATGCAGCATGCTATATGTTTGCGTCGGCTGTTCAAATCCAGAGGAAGTTTAGTTGTAGAGTGTTGACAAGTTTGACATTTTGTAAGACAGAAAGTGAAGAATGCTCTCTTTCCGAACAATCAGTATTGCACTTGTGTCTTAATATAGGATGTAAAAACACAGCCTGTCAGCGAAGAACAGAATACATCAGTTTGGCATCGATCATACGCAGAAACCGCGAACCGCCAGTCCATTAATCTTTGTTTCGAGACCGCAACAATGCACTTTATCTTCATGAGCATGATGTCACCGAGCAATATTTGATGTGGGTGGCTTTAAAGTGATTAGGTAGTGTGTTACAAGAACGTCTGTGAGATGGATGAAGTGTGGGGAACAAAACATTGAAAAAAGGGAAACAATCCCACTTAACAATAAGAGAATCACAGATTGTCCTCTAATGCCTGTTGTTGCATCACTGGCCTCTTTGGACATCCCTAAAATACAATACATTTTCCAAGTCTCTTTCCAAGATTCATCTTAGAAGAGATTTATAAAGCTCAATCTCTACTGTCTGATCTTATTTGTGGCGATGACTTTCAGGAAATGATTTTGTGGGGCTGTACATGTTTCATTTGGTGTTCCTTTCATTGCTGGCACGCCTATGCAGTTTAGTTTTTTGGCTTAGAGAATGACACAAAAAACTAGTCGGAGGGGTAATAACCCTCAGGTTAAGACCTTGGGCAGAACTATTGGTGACACAATGAAGCAAGATGGGAAAATCAAAGGCCGTCCTTTAACCACCGAACTCTGGGCGTCAATGTTGCATAAAACTAAGCGTTTGAACCCAAGCCTGCATTAAGTGAGGGTTGTGAATTTGCGGTTAAAATCCTCAAGTGTGGATGGATGGAGTTGAGTTACACGCTCTGTGTGGTTTCTGGATTATACGGTATGGGCTTTCCCAGCCAATGCCCTTTTTATGCCCTTTTATTTTTAGGCTCTACTAGAACAGGTTTTCCTGCTTGAATGTTGATTATTCTCCTCATATTCTCCATTGTTGCGGCTCCTCTCTTCCCAGTCTGTCAGTAACGCTAAGGACTGAGTTTCCCGAAAGCATCGTTAGCCAACTATGGTCGTGAGTTGCGTCGTTATCAGCAGTTCAACGAGTCGGTGTTTCCCGAAACCATCGTTCCAACAAAGATTCGCAAACAGCATCGCAGAGTTGTGTGTTTAGAGCGACAGATCTCGATCTTAGAAGCAGTTTCTAGATTGCATGACATGTGGACTCAATAAATCCTGATCTTGAGCAAAATAAGCAATCTGACATTCAGTGCAATCTGTGTCTTTTATTTAGAATACACACAAATGTCATTTAGTTTTGAGTTTGTCAAGAGATTTAAAGCGCCGCATCTGTGAAGGAGCTCTAGTGCGTAAGAACGAGTCTATGATTGAATCTGGAAATAAAGCGAAATAACTGAGAAAAGTTTGAAATATTCCTCAGATGCCATGTCTGTAATTTATAGCGAAACATCTAGCATTAATTCGATCTCAAACAGATTCATTAAAAGTAGTTATTACTCCACATGCGTGATATCATTAACCAACGTGGTTGAACGACCAATTTGCGCCAATACAGTTTCGGGAAACAGTCGTGACGAGCTAGTCATCGTATGATAGTGAAGCAGCGAGTTACGGTGTTGTACGGGAAACACACCCCTGTTTACTTCCTGTCTCTATGAAGCCCCTCCTTCTGAAAAGCACACTGTGCTCTGATTGGTCGGCTGGATCAGTGTGTTGTGATTGGTCGAGCGCTTCGAGTGTGTTTGGGAAATGTCCCGCCCCTTACCATAACCGCCAGTTAAACACACTACTGACTAACTCAACCAGGCCCCGCCCCTTTATTCTGCGTATTAATTATTATAATGAGGAATATTGTGACGTGTTCGTTCCCGGGAGAAACTCAAGACTACAATGGAGGCGTTTCAGGAGTTCAGAAACACTGACACTGATATAGAGAAGAACTCCCGCTGGAGGGACATGCTCAAACAGCAACATCACACACTGAAGAGAGATGAACATGGAAAAAATGCTAACTCTGAAGAATGGAAACGCGGGTCATGAGTGTGAAGGAATTCTGCATAAATCACTCATGGATGTTTCTGGCAGTAAATCCAAGGTCTCCTTGTTTAAAAGTCTCTCTTCTCTTCTCTCTTCTCTCTTCTCTTCTCTTCTCTCTTCTCTTCTCTCTTCTCTCTGTCTCAGGTTGTTCCTGAAGAGCCACAGTGGGACGGCGGGCCGGCAGAGCAGTTTGGCGATCCACGGCACTGACTTCAGCACTAAAGACATGGACAATGACAACTGCACATGCAAGTGTGCGCTGATGCTCAGCGGGGGTGAGCCACACACCTCTCATTTAAACATCTATTGCAACACAATCTTGTTCCTTTTGCAGATACCCATGATTCTCAGGAAGAGGCTGACACTGCTTTAGTGCCGGATAAATACAACTGGAGAAGTATAATATACAGTACATTTGTTTAAGATATGCAGCAAATGCTGGGAACAGATTCTAAGGGACAGTTCTATTAGCGATTCTTTTGTAAATACTAATCGTGTCATTTACTGTCCTCAGCTCAGCTGTCTGTTGCCAAATGATGATTTAATCTCTTTTAAATTGGACATGACAAAGTATTAACTTCGCATTAAACATTAATCCAACAGATTAATTTAGGTGTTTTGGATTCACTACAAAGAATCAACTGATTAGATTTATTAATTTAGTAATCAATGTAATGCATATGCAGGGCCGGATTAAGAGTTCAGAGGGCCCTGGGCACAATGTCGTGTAGGCCCCCTCTTAGGTAGGGCAAATGTATATTTTGCCCAAGGACATTTTAATATGGCATTTACAGTTCTACTGACTTAAAAGGAGTAAAGTTCCTAAATGGTCGTTCTTTCCCATAGGAATTTGTAAAACTATGTTGGGTGGACCTCTGTGCCTCTAGGGGGGTTCGGGGGCATGCTCCCCCGCAAGAAAATTTTGTACATTTTATGGTTAAATGCATCAATCTGGTGCTCTTTGAGAGATCAAAATTAAGAGCTTCAACCCATGAACTGCTCGTTGAACAAAGAAAAATCATTGATTTGTACCTGGACATTAAAGAGGGCTCAAACATCTTTTTAGTTATGAGAGTCTCAGTCTACATTACATTATCAATGGTGTTTTAGGATGCCAAACAATTATTATAATAATGTAATAATGATTTATATAATTATTCCTATGACGTAAAATCCGTATAGCCTATAAATGTACTATAAATGAAAATGAATATTTCAAAAGTATATTTTAGTCTACATTACACTATAATACAGGAAAATTAAAATACTTTTGTCCTAATTTCTTCACTTGCAAGAAACCCTTGAGCTTTTATTTAGGAGAAAACACCAGATCACCATGCTGATCGCGTGAGCAAAGAGCGCACTTTTCTTTAAATCACCCAGCACACACAGGATGCCTATTCTTAAAGTCTTGTGCTGTTTTATAAATGCACAAAGCCATATCATGGTTTCGATTTTATTTCGTTGGCAAAATATAACGCTAGAGACCTTTATGTTAGGTTATACATTTTACATCTCATATGTGTTGGGAAAAGGGAGAAGAGAGAGTTCGGCAAAAGGCGGATTCGAACTCGGGTCGAGCGCATCAAAAGCTATTATCAAGCAGTTCGCGCGCTACAACCTACGCCACTGTAGCTATTCCGTGATGGGCGTCTTTTTGGTAAAATGACAGGCACTTAGTGCAAATATACGCTCCGTTATCTAAAATATTTTTTTCCTTCCCCTCGCTTGGGCCACAAGTGCGCATGGCGAACTTGCAATGAATACATTTTATCAGACCGGCTCTCGCGGCCTCGAAACACTACCGGCCCACCGGGGAAACTCCCGACTCTCCCGATTGCCACTCCGCCCCTGGTGCCCAGGGCCCCTTAGATGTCATGGGCCCCTGGGCAAGTGCCCAGTTGCCCTAATGGTTAATCCGGCCCTGTGCATATGTTTTCATGAGTTTTCATTGTTTTGTATGAGTCACTCAGTAACAGTGTATTTGTGTACAGAGTTACATTCACATCTGCAAAACTTTGCTAATGTTTAACTCTTTCCCCACCAGCATTTTATTTTGTACATAATATTTTGTTATATGAATATATACAGTAAACTGTCAATATATCAAAAGATAGAACAGAGCCTTCTGATTGGCAGTAATTTAGGATTGATTTTATTGTGAGTGCAGTGTGCTTGCACAGAGACTCCGTCCACACGCTCTTCTGATTGGCTGTGAGTGCAGTGTGCTTGCACAGACTCCGCCCACACAGTCTTCTGATTGGCTGTGAGTGCAGCGTGCTTGCACAGAGACTCCGTCCTCACGCTCTTCTGATTGGCTGTGAGTGCAGCGTGCTTGCACAGAGACTCCGCCCACACGCTCTTCTGATTGGCTGTGAGTGCAGCGTGCTTGCACAGAGACTCCACCCACACGCTCTTCTGATTGGCTGTGAGTGCAGCGTGCTTGCACAGAGACTCCGTCCTCACGCTCTTCTGATTGGCTGTGAGTGCAGCGTGCTTGCACAGAGACTCCGCCCACACGCTCTTCTGATTGGCTGTGAGTGCAGCGTGCTTGCACAGAGACTCCGTCCTCACGCTCTTCTGATTGGCTGTGAGTGCAGCGTGCTTGCACAGAGACTCCGCCCACACGCTCTTCTGATTGGCTGTGAGTGCAGCGTGCTTGCACAGAGACTCCACCCACACGCTCTTCTGATTGGCTGTGAGTGCAGCGTGCTTGCACAGAGACTCCGCCCACACGCTCTTCTGATTGGCTGTGAATGCAGTGTGCTTGCACAGACTCCGCCCACACGCTCTTCTGATTGGCTGTGAGTGCAGTGTGCTTGCACAGAGACTCCGCCCACACGCTCTTCTGATTGGCTGTGACTTTGAATGCGTAACAGCACCCCTACCATATAACAGTGAAACAACTTGTCAACAGTGGGGAAAGAGTTAAGAACCACAAATGGATCGACATGAATCATTCAGTAAAAAAAAAAAAAAAATTCAAATAAACTACTTAAATAGCTACTATAATGTTACTCTCTACATAGACTTTGTGAAGTGGGCAGACAGTAGGATCCAGTCTAAACACAGTGTGTGTCTGTGTACACCTCATGCTTTCTTTTTGGCAGAGGAACTGCATGAAGCTTGAGCACGTAGTAATGAGGTCTTTGTGGACTGTGAGGAGTCTAGCAGAATGGGCTGAGCACCAACTATCTGTACAGGACTCGCATAGTCTCTCCTCCTGGATTCAGACCACCGGCAGCTTATGCTTTTCATACAGAAAGCTCTTATTTAATCATTTAATAAAACAGGCACTGAGAGAGATCCTGTCCACCCGAATCTGCCATCACCTTCTCCGTCCTTGGTGGCCAGAATCTAAACGGGACCCTGACAGTGATTCATCTCTGAGATATTTAATATCAGGATGAGAATAAATATGAGCCTTACAGTAGGGTGACATGCATAAATATGCTGTATATGCAAGGGGATTTGAGCAATGCAAATAATAGAAAAGAATAGTGTCACGGTGAAAGATTTTTAATGAGTTTGTAATGAAAAAACTGCGGAAATGTCTCGAAGTAGAACCCTTTAAATTCTGTAAGTGCTTTAATGAAATACATATTGGTTCCAGTTCTGGTTTATATCATGCAATCAAACTTTTATCATTCTGTTGCCTCATTTCTTGTTATTCGGTGTGGTTAACAAGCCTATAAAACACAGCGAGGCACTCGCCGCATAAAGGCCTGAGATGAGAAGCATAGTAACAAGTAGAATCAGCATCCAATCAGTTTACTGTGTCAGAGAGAGTGGTGACGAAGGGCAGCGATGTTGGCTCGCGGGCGGCTGGAGAAATGGCACAGATCTCTCTGGCATTTGAGCCTGTGAAGTGAACCTCAAGTCCTTCATGGGAAAGAGACGTGCTAAAAGGGGCACCATGTGGGCACAGTTTGTGTGTACGTGTCTGAAGGCTAGATGACTGCAAAAAATTATGTTCTTACTCAGTATTTTTGTCCTGTTTTCCAGTACAGGCATCTAAACATTCTTAAATCAAGATATATTTACTGGAGAAGCAAAATGATGAAAGATATTAAGTCTTGTTTTCTGATAAGTGAGTTTGTGCTTAAAACAAGAACAAATATCTGTCAGTGGAGGCTGAAAAATAATATTTTTTTCCCCCATTTGGTTGTGAGTGCAGTGCGCTTGCAGAGAGACTCCGCCCACACTCTCTTCTGATTGGCTGTGACTCTGGATTGATTTAGTTGTGAGTGCAGTGCGCTTGCAGAGAGACTCCGCCCACACTCTCTTCTGATTGGCTGTGACTCTGGATTGATTTAGTTGTGAGTGCAGTGCGCTTGCAGAGAGACTCCGCCCACACACTCCTCTGATTGGCTGTGACTCTGGATTGATTTAGTTGTGAGTGCAGTGCGCTTGCAGAGAGACTCCGCCCACACTCTCTTCTGATTGGCTGTGACTCCGGATTGATTTGGTTGTGAGTGCAGTGCGCTTGCAGAGAGACTCCGCCCACACACTCCTCTGATTGGCTGTGACTCTGGATTGATTTAGTTGTGAGTGCAGTGTGCTTGCAGAGAGACTCCGCCCACACTCTCTTCTGATTGGCTGTGACTCCGGATTGATTTGGTTGTGAGTGCAGTGCGCTTGCAGAGAGACTCCGCCCACACTCTCTTCTGATTGGCTGTGACTCTGGATTGATTTGGTTGTGAGTGCAGTGGCTTGCAGAGAGACTCCGCCCACACTCTCTTCTGATTGGCTGTGACTCTGGATTGATTTGGTTGTGAGTGCAGTGGCTTGCAGAGAGACTCCGCCCACACTCTCTTCTGATTGGCTGTGACTCTGGATTGATTTGGTTGTGAGTGCAGTGCGCTTGCAAAGAGACTCCGCCCACACTCTCTTCTGATTGGCTGTGACTCTGGATTGATTTGGTTGTGAGTGCAGTGCGCTTGCAGAGAGACTCCGCCCACACACTCTTCTGATTGGCTGTGACTCTGGATTGATTTGGTTGTGAGTGCAGTGCGCTTGCAGAGAGACTCCGCCCACACACTCTTCTGATTGGCTGTGACTCTGGATTGATTTGGTTGTGAGTGCAGTGCGCTTGCAGAGAGACTCCGCCCACACACTCTTCTGATTGGCAGTGACTCTGGATTGATTTGGTTGAGAGTGCAGTGCGCTTGCAGAGAGACTCCGCCCACACACTCTTCTGATTGGCTGTGACTCTGGATTGATTTGGTTGTGAGTGCAGTGCGCTTGCAGAGAGACTCCGCCCACACGCTCTTCTGATTGGCTGTGACTCTGGATTGATTTGGTTGTGAGTGCAGTGCGCTTGCAGAGAGACTCCGCCCACACACTCTTCTGATTGGCTGTGACTCCGGATTGATTTGGTTATGAGTGCAGTGCGCTTGCAGAGAGACTCCGCCCACACACTCTTCTGATTGGCTGTGACTCTGGATTGATTTGGTTATGAGTGCAGTGTGCTTGCAGAGAGACTCCGCCCACACTCTCTTCTGATTGGCTGTGACTCTGGATTGATTTGGTTGTGAGTGCAGTGCGCTTGCAGAGAGACTCCGCCCACACACTCCTCTGATTGGCTGTGACTCTGGATTGATTTGGTTGTGAGTGCAGTGCGCTTGCAGAGAGACTCCGCCCACACACTCTTCTGATTGGCTGTGACTCCGGATTGATTTGGTTATGAGTGCAGTGCGCTTGCAGAGAGACTCCGCCCACACACTCTTCTGATTGGCTGTGACTCTGGATTGATTTGGTTATGAGTGCAGTGTGCTTGCAGAGAGACTCCGCCCACACTCTCTTCTGATTGGCTGTGACTCTGGATTGATTTGGTTATGAGTGCAGTGCGCTTGCAGAGAGACTCCGCCCACACACTCTTTTGATTGGCTGTTATTTTGGATTGATTTTGTTCCATCTCATACTCATCTCGTAGTTTTTTTCAGTATATCGCATTGTAAGTTTGGCCTTGTCAACAGTGGCTTTTAATGTAATGTGGTTGTATTTTTATGAGAAATATTCCCTTGTTATATGATTTATATCATATAGTATTGCATGTTAGCTTTCTTTCAGGATATTGTGATACTGAACACATACACAGAAAAAATTACTATCTGACTCAGTGATTTTGACTTGTTTTGCATTACAAAATATCTAAACATTCTTAAATCAAGATACATTTACTTGACAAGTCTTGTTTCAGGAGAAAAATAATCTAAATTAAGTGACTTTATGCTTAAAACAAGACAAAAAGTAGTCAGAAAAATATCCAACTCCACTGACAGATATTTTTTCTTGTTTGAAGCACAAACTCCCTTCATTTAAAAACTTTTTTTAAACAAGACTTAATATCTTCAATCATTTTTTTTTTTTTAAGAAAACAAGACTTTATATCTTCAGTCATGTTGCATAATGTATCTTAATTTCAGAATGTTTAGATAGTTGGAAATCAAGATTCATCATTTGTTGCAGAACTGCATTAATGGTTGTAAACGTGTGTGTGTGTGTGTGTGTGTGTGTGTGTGTGTGTGTGTGTGTGTGTGTGTGTGTGTGTGTGTGTGTGTGTGTGTGTGTGTGTGTGTGTGTGTGTTTTAGGATGGTGGTACGATGCCTGCGGTCCATCCAACCTGAACGGCGTTTACTACAGACAAGGACAGCACGTCGGAAAATTCAATGGAATCAAGTGGCACTATTTTAAAGGCCCGAGTTACTCTCTCCGATCCACTGTCATGATGATCCGACCGGCCGACTTCTCGTAGTCCTCCACAAATATCCCCGAAAGCTTTGGAAAGTGTTATTTCTTCGGCCCGTGACGTATAATGCAGCTTTCATTTGAGATAACACTCCTTGAAACAGGAATCCTGTGAATACGGGGCTGTCCTGTCACCTTCATGGAGAGATGGAAAACTCCCTGGGAATTTAGGGCAGGAGCGGACTTGGCTATAGGCTTTTATTTTTAAATATCAGAGGTATGAATTCAAGTGCCATTCACTTGTCACTCAGGACCTGTGGACTGTTTTAACGCAGACACATCAGCTTTGATGAAGTGCGCCGCCCTGCAATCGCCTGGCTTTCAAATCCGAATTTAAAGCAGCTTGAATGTCCTTCAGTATCCTAAAAGGACCTATTAATGTTTTATACAAACGTGTTGCACAGTTATATTTGGGTTATGATACTTTACTTCACATTTTTATGCTCTTTTTTTATCCCAGTATATTATTACTTTTTTATTTTGTACATTATTCCTGTCAAAGTGAAGAAAACCATAGCATGCAGCATTAAAGGTGACTTATAGTGCTATTTACAAGGGACATTTTCAGCACAGAAGAGCACAGCCGTCCTCCAGCCTGAGAGAAAGTTATTCTTAGTAGTTTTGCCTTGCTTTTCATTTGAAATAATCCAAAATATATGTGTATATATATACAGGTGAAATTCGAAAAATTAGAATATGGTGCAAAAGTTCATTTATTTCAGTAATTCAACTTAAAAGGTGAAACTAATATATTATATAGATTCATTACATGCAAAGTGAGATATTTCAAGCCGTTATTTGTTATAATGTTGATGATTATGGCTTACAGATATGAAAACCTTTTCACAATATTCTAATTTTGAATTTGGGGTTTTCATAAGCTGTAATCCATAATCATCAAAATTATAACAAATAACGGCTTGAAATATCTCACTTTGCATGTAATGAATCTATATAATATATTAGTTTCACCTTTTAAGTTGAATTACTGAAATAAATGAACTTTTGCACGATATTCTAATTTTTCGAGTTTCACCTGTATATATATTAAATTAAGATACATTTACTTGAGAAGCAAAATAAGTGAAAAAGTGAGTTTGTCCTTAAAACAAGAACAAATGTCTGTCAGTGGAGTCATAAAAATAATCTTAATTCACAGGGAAAACTAAATCTGAAAAATCATCTTGTTTTCCCTTTGAACACGTCAGATATTTGTTCTTGTTTTAAGCACAAACTCACTTCATTTTGATGATTTTTTTCTCCAGTAAATGCATCTTGATCTTGAAACCGAGACAGAAACAACTGTGCTGTGTGCAAAGTGAATATTATTAACGGCTTTGAACTTTTGTGAACACATCATTGCTTGGCATCAAATTTTGAATGCATGCCAAAGATCACAGCTATTACAGATAATACCATAAAAATATTGATCTAATATTAATCACCGTTACAACTGATGAACTAAAGCCAATGGCACATACAGTACTGGTGCAGTATAACACAAATAACACTGTTTTAATTCACTCATACCATTCTGTCTTATGCGAATCTGTCATTTTTAAGAATGTTTTGCCGTTTTATATGTAGTAGCTCTTCTCAAAAGCAGTGTTATTCTTCCCGACAAGCTTGGATGATCTTTAACATTTATCCTTGAGCCTAAGGTTTGCAGGAGAGTTGAATAATTGTGAATTATTGAAAGGAAAAGCTTTCATGGAGTCAGGTAAGCGCCTGAGTTTCATTTGTCTGTGAAGTTTATCTGTTGCGGTTTTAGAGCCGGATCACACAGAATGCATTTGCTTTTAACAGTTTTTATATTTAAACATTCTTTGCTGCTTGTTGTCCTGCATTCTTCTCCATTCTCATGCTTTCCATTCCACTGCGCTGCATTTACACACTTCACATGTAAACATGCGCCGGACAGACTCCACGTCATGCTTCGTCAGCGGTTTATGCATGATAATCACGGTTTCGACTTTTAAAGTTGACCGAAACCTTGCATTGTTTTCCAGCAGCTACGAGGTGGCTAATTCGTAACAATTCGTACGACCTCACTCGTACGAATTAGTGCGATTTTTGCTCAATTTTACGAGTTGCCCAATTCGTATGAATTCGTACGAATGACATACCCCTGACCCCGCCCCTAAACCTACCTATCACGTGGGTTTAGACAAATCGTACAAATTCGTACGAGTGAGGTCGTACGAATTAGCCACCTTTAAATCACTCGTACAAATTCGTACGAATTGGTCGTGAGATAGCGTTGGAACGGCCCATTTTCAGTAACAATTTACAGTAAGAGTCCATTTGTTGAACTAACAATGAAAAAAAGCATTTAAAACATCAAAAGTTGCATCTGGTAATTCTGTTTAATTCTCCTGACATGAACTATAACAGATGTGTTTTATTAGGGGTGGAACGATATCCTCATGTCACGATTCGATACATATCACGATACTGAACGTCTCTATAGCACGCATTGTGTTTTATCGTGCAATTTATACGCGAAAATTAGTTTTACGTGGATATGATACACAGTTTTCGCGTGCATTTGATACGCAGTTCATTTGCGTGTAATACACACGCACCCCACACCACTACTACCCTAACCAACCCATGCGTATATCATATGCACGTAAAAACTCATTTTCGCGTATAGATTGCACGATAAACCATACCTGTCAACACTCCCGTTTTTCCTGGGTTTCTCCCGTTTATTAGCCCTATCTCCCGGACCCCTCCCGGTTTGTTATTTCTCCCGGGAAAGTCCCGTAATTTATGAGTCCCCAAACTCCTTTATGAATAATCGGACCAATATGTTTGTCTAATGTTGACAAGTTGCCAGAAATGCATTGTATCCACTCAATCCACACACAATTTCAACCCGTTTGTCACCTATAACCAGTGTTCGGCAGTAACGCGTTACTAGTAACGCGTTACTGTAACGCAGTTACTTTTGACAGTAACTAATACTGTAACGCATTACTTTTTAAATAAAGTAACTCCGTTATCGTTACCATATGGTGCGTTGTCCGTTACTTTTTTAAATTAATTAGTTGCTGGAGCGGCTGAGAAGTGTGCGCTGTTACACAGTACGAGATCACTGAAGAGACTGCTAGCATTATACAGAGCGAGAGGACACATAAACTCACTGGCTGAGTTGTTTACGTTAACACGTGAGGCAGCGCGAGCACGGAGATTACAAGCTGCACGGAGAGCGCTGAGCACTTCAGATGCGCATTTAAAACACAGACAGCGAAACGGTATGAATACAGAACACTAAAGTACACATTGCCATATCATTATAAAGTAATATTTTGTCTAGATGCTGCATCAACAGAGAAAGAACAGAAGCTTGCCGTCGAGTCTGAGAGGAATAACATTAGTAACGGCTAACTTACCTCAAGCGATTAAAGCAATGTGACCAAAACACACGCAGACCTGACCCAGATGTTTTATGTCGCAATTGTTACCATCTATTTGCATTAGTTTATATCCAGCTGGTCACTGTTATGCATTCATTAGCCGGCGAAGTTGTATTTTTAAAGCTGACGTGATTGCTTACATTGATATGTTCATGCAGCGACATCAAGTTTCCTAATCAAGTGTTCTAAAATTTAAGCAAATAAAGTGAAAGACTATACATGTAATATATAGGTCTACATTTATGTAATTTTAATGCTCTGGCCTTTGCAGATATTTAAATATGGCCATCTTCTATAAGCTTGAATCATATAAAATGGTAACACTTTACAATGAGATTACAATTTTAGCATTAAATATGGTTAATAAATGTTGTAGAAGTATCATTCATTGTTAGTTTTTTAATTTCAACATTTACTTAATACATTTGAAATTGAGTTTAAATTGTTATTGTATCTGTTATTACCTTAGTTAATTAGCCTACTATGAACTAACAAGAATGATCAAGGTACAATTGTATTGCTCAAATATTCATTCATGCAGTAAAAACGTATTACTGTCAGCTGCATGAACATATCAATGTTGAGAAAGCAAACACATCACTAGCTTTACACATGCTTGTTTTGTTATTTATTTCAGAAATCCTTGTGATATATTCAGTTTGTGCTGGTCTGACTTAAATAAAATAGTGTTTAAAAATTACTTTCTGTTTAAGTCAGTTTTGTGTTTGTATAGACCATAACGCATAAAAGGGCATTAATGGGAACATTAAAGAACTTTCTTTAAAAAAGTAACTAAAAAGTTACTTTTCACAGTAACGCATTACTTTTTGGTGCAAGTAATCAACAAAGTAATTGAGTTACTTTTTGAATGAAGTAACTAGTAACTGTAACTAGTTACTATTTCTTAGTAACTAGCACAACACTGCCTATAACCCAGTTGTGCAGTCGCAGAAAGTTTAACCCGAAAGCGAGCCGATAGACATGGTGGAGGGGGTGTCTACCTCTTGCGCCGAACGGTCTCCGCACAAATCTCCCGGATTTTGAAAACCAAATGTTGACAGGTATGCGATAAACTCACTGCGTGCTACAGAGACGCATTTAGTGTGATCGGGTTGATTATTGAGATACTCCAAGGTTATCAAAAAATGTACTTTTGATTAAAATGCTAAATTTGGTGTTACATTTGTCGGTGAAAACTTACATTTTTTCACGACAGTAATTTTTATTTTGGGTGAAATATACACAATATTGCCACTATCCACGATACATGTTGTTGTATTGCGATATATCGTGACACAATATATTGTTACACCTCCTAATTTGCAGTGTAAACATTAGCAAAGGTTAATGAACACAGTTTATGTTAGTTAATGCATTAACTAATGCGACCTTTCTGTGATGTGTTACCACACTTTACAACTGTACATACATTTTTTTTTGGATTTGTGGAAAAAAAGCATAATTTTGTCATTTTTTTTGAGTTGTCAGGATTGTAAAGAGATGTTATTTTTAGCTCACAGAAGTTCTACTCGCTTCTGTCTTTCATCACAAAAGTCTGATAATAATCTTCTATCTTTATGTAAGTTTACTACTGTCTTCCATCAGACAACAACAGCATGGAGTGTGTTACTGGAACAGGTACTTTATTGCAAATCCATAAACCGGCTTTTCAGCTGGAGAACGGCATGTTTATGATCACACTGCAATAACTGTGTTCGAAATTGCTTTTCAGAGGAAAGCACTGCTTTACTTTTATTTTTTATTAGCGCAGAGGCATCAATATGTTTCGAATGAACAAAGATGTAGCTAAAGCAACAATAATGGTATGGACTTTAAAAAAAATCTCATTTAAATTTCATTTGCCATGTTATTTAAACACTTCGTCCTTTGTAACAATGTTCATGATGTCAGTTCAAATAATAAAATAAACTAATGCCTCATGCTTAACTGAATCAGCAGTGGTTTAGTCATTTATTAATGCACTGCTAAAAAAAACTCCACTGAGATATTTTTCTTGTTTCAATGAATGAAGTGCTTTTATTATGTAATATTAAGCACTTATTTTATTTTTCACAACCTAACGCTCTTTGACTTTCTCAGTTTGTGTAAACCTACTTCGAGTTCAGAGTCTCTTACATGAATTTCAAACATGTCTAGTAAAATTATGTGGTTTTGTTTTATTAATACAGAGTATAGCCTACTTCTTTCTTGATTTACCCTGAAAGAATGGAAGTGAAATGTGACAACATGCCCCATAGGTGGAGCACATTATAACATGACCATATGACAGAATAAAATGATATCTGATCTAATCACAAAATATACAAGACAAAGTAAAATATTTTCTCAATAAAATACAATTATTAACTTTTTCATATAAAATAAGGGCATTTTTTAATCACTAAAAATAGTCATTTTTTAAGTTTGACAACAAACACCACAAAACACAGCTATAATAGTTCAAAACATAATAATAATTAATAATTTCTGAACATTGGCTCTTAGTCTTTATTCACCTTTTTCTCATGGTTTCTCAATAGACTGCATAAAAGTCTAGAATAGAATACCATAGTTCTAATAGGAGCTCATTCGCGGTGTGACAACATGCCCCGCCTGAGCAACTGGGGTTTAAACCCGGCGAGTGTTTCTGTGGTTAGATGAGCATTAAACAACTATCTCAACTGATATAAGATTACAATAATATCAGATTTGTACGGTGGCCGAGAGAGCTCAACGCGCTGCAACTGAAGAAAACACATGCAAATACAAAAAAACACATGCAAATAAAATAAAACGCATGCAAATACAAAAAAACGCGTGCAAATAAAAAAAACACCCGCAAATTAAGAAAACATCTTCATCAGTTTCACAACACACGTGTGCTCCAAAAACTCACAACACCACCAAATACAAACGCGCTGCAAAAGCTCACAACACAAATACAGAAAACGCACTGCAAATAACACAGAGCACAACGGAAATGTTTCCAGAGGAACCAAATAAGTGACGAACCCGGCTGGGACGTGCTGGAATAGATATCCATAAATCTATGCGTCCATACATATAGTTGTATGTATGTCTATATGTATGGACACTCTTGAAAATGAGATGTTGCATCTCAAGGGGCTATCCATTAATAAAATTGAAATTGAAATTAATTTCCTCATTATTTTCACCTGGGATGTTCCCATGACAACGCAGCACAGCGTCCATCAGCTGAAGAGCTGTTCTTACCACAGAAATATAATGCTGTCAACATAACGGATGCAAATACATTTTTAGTTTTAGTTTACAAAAAAGCTTTTAAAATATGCGTTATATCTGTGTGTCTCAACTTTAAAATTTTGGACCCTACATTACCTAACATTTCTTACGAAACTTTTCTTTATGAAAATGTAATAACATGAAACAATTTGTACAGTGTAACTGATGTATAGATAAATATCTTTCCTTCATGATTTTCTTCTTTATCTTTTTTATTTATTTATTTTAGTTTCCAGCTCATTGTTCTTTTCTCATTTGTATTCTGATGACATTGAACACATTGTTAATACATTTTGTACATTGTAAGTTGTATGTCATAAAAAAAATGTAATCTCTGTATGTTTTGCACAAATAAATAAATAAAGTATAATTTTAAGCTGTAGCACCAGCACGCATAGATTTATGGATATCTATGCCACTGCCAGCACGCACGTCCCAGCCGGGTTCGTCACTTATTTGGTTCCTCTGGAAACATTTCCGTTGTGCTCTGTGTTATTTGCAGTGCGTTTTCTGTATTTGTGTTGTGAGCTTTTGCAGCGCGTTTGTATTTGGTGGTGTTGTGAGTTTTTGGAGCACACGTGTGTTGTGAAACTGATAAAGATGTTTTCTTAATTTGCGGGTGTTTTTTTTTATTTGCACGCGTTTTTTTCTATTTGCATGCGTTTTATTTTATTTGCATGTGCTTTTTTGTATTTGCATGTGTTTTCTTCAGTTGCAGCGCGTTGAGCTCTCTCGGCCACCGTAGATTTGTCTAATTTGAAATAAACACAAAAAACAGAGATGAAATTTTACTTTAGCTGTACATGCTTAAATAAATGTTCAGTGATATCTTCCTTTTGTTTTTGTTTTTGGCACATTTTTTTCTCTATAATGATACGGCAACTAGTACTAAGTTTGGTCATGTGTGCCAAGTTTTAAACCGTGTGTGTGTGTTACAACGAGCCCGAGTTAGTGTGTGTCCCGCTCACCCCTATAATGCTCTGGAATCCTGAGTCTTTCTTTCTCTTTCACGCCGCTATTCAGCATTTTCTATTTGAGTCACGTCGCTCCTATAGACACAATATTTACACACGGCAGAAGAAAAAAACATAAAGAAGAGCAATGTGTGTGTAGAACGGGCCCTGAGCGAGCGAGAGCCCTTTGTGTCGGAGCGAGAGACTGTTAGTTCTGCTAGTTCTCGGCCGTGACGGATTGCAGAGGTGTCAGGCGATGCTGTCGGGACGCACAAAACCCCCATAGTGGACATTCCTACACCCTAATCGAAGGGTTAAGCAGACGACGGGCGCTTGTAAACCTCCACGTGTCCTTCAACACCTGAACTGACCCACTGCACCCTCAACAATGGAGAATCAAGACACATTCAGCATGTGCGATGGATTCGAGCCAACATAATACAACAAGAGGCTTTGCATCTCTGAGATATAGTTTAGCATGTGTATTGATGACACATTGATATCGTTTAGTCTCTAGCGAAGGCCGACTCAAACGCTCCACTGCCGTTTCTGAAGACGGATCCTTTCCTGTTTGCACAAGCCGAATGGGTTTGTTTTTTGCAGGAACCCCAGAGAAACGGTCCGCTGACCCCAGATCAGTCGAGAGAAGAGACGACACCACAACATGATTCAAGATGTAATTCACTTCAGAATTAAAATATCCTGTTGATTTACTCTCCCCAACGTCATCCAAGATGTTCACGTCTTTCTTTCTTCAGTCGAAAAGAGGAGGAAAACACTCCAGGTGTTTCTCCATATAGTGTCTTCAATGGGGTCCAACGGGTCGAAGGTCCAGATGTGAGTTTCAGTGCAGCTTCAAAGTCTCGACACAGTGACTATTGTAAAGTAGTGTGTGTCTGAACCCGGCTTAAAAGTATGTTTCCATAAAGAAGAATAAAGGGTTCCATCACTTCAACACTTCACCAACTTTTGTTTTATGTTAATATTTTAGCTATCATTAACTTGAATGTTGCTTATATCCTAGACTGGGTGTACGGAAGCGTATTGCATTCACTTGAAGAAAAAAATCTACTCTGTTTTTCTGAATTAACGAGTTAATTATCTCAGAATTACGAGATAATTTTTCATGGAAAAAAAGTTTTTGCTCTGTTTTTCTGAATTAACGAGTTAATTATCTCAGAATTACAAGATCATTTTTCATAGATTTTTTTTTTGCTCTGTTTTTCTGAATTAACAAGTTAATTATCTCAGAATTACAACATAATTTTTCATGGAAAAAAAGTTTTTGCTCTGTTTTTCTGAATTTCTGAGTTTTTGAGATAATCAAGTCATTAATTCAGAAAAACAGAGCAAAAAAAAAAATTCCATGAAAAATGATCTTGTAATTCTGAGATAGTTAACTCATTAATTCAGAAAAAACAGAGTAGATTTTTTTCTTCAAGTGAATGCAATACGCTTCCGTTTGGGGGGAACGTAACAATATATATATATATATATATAACCTTTTCCTATCATTGGGCTCATTTATGGACTCATTCAATTTTTTATTTTGATTAAATTGTATGAACTAAACAGCTCGTAAACATACTTTATCAGTAGAAAAAATGTAAATAACCATTAACCATGAGAGTATTATGCAATCATTTAAGACATTTCTCCTTACAAAGAATCTTTTTGGCTTTAAAATTGAATCAGAAACCCCACAGAACCACATTGATCCGTATAGGTTTGACATTAAACATGAGTTGGAATGAGATATTTCCAAATGTCTTGTTGTGTGCTCCACAGAAGAAAGGAGATCGCAGGATCTGGAACATGATGGTGAGTAAATGTTGACAGAATCTTCATTTTTTGGGTCAACTAGTGCCTGAGAAACGCACAACCTCATTGCGACACCATTGAATAAATGATTAATTTGAAATATGCATCAAAAGGCCAGCGCTTGTTGATCAGGGTCATCACTGTTTGAGTTCCAATGCAACAGTGGTTACTGGCACATCCGTGGTTTTAGAGAAGCAGAGACTCCCTGGAGGTTTCCCTGCTTGGCATTGTCAGGCTGCGTTGACGTCGAGTCTCAAAGTGTAAACACTCAGTCAGTGGTTTGGGACTTCTCTCACTTTAGAAGTCCAGAAGGTGTTCGCGGTGATGGATGGATGGAGTGAGACTAGATTTGGAGGCGGTGAGGTAATAAGAGGCGTTCAGAAGAGTTATGATGGCCTGTTTATCAGACTCCCTGTCGTCCTGTTAGCCACAGCTAAATCAGACCCACGGGACGCTCCTTTCCACGGAGAAAACCTCTGTTTGTTTGCTTGCTCAGTGGCATTAGCCTTTATTTCACCAGCGGCGAGACACAGTGACACAGAGCCCTTTATAAAACGCTTTCATTGACTTTATTATACGGGATTGCAGAGCCATTTTGTATTCCAGTCACGTCAAGGAGAGGCTGAGAGGCCAGAAATGGGTGCTGGAACAGTGTTATGTTAGTATCATTGAGATATATATTAGTTAATTAGGTTACACTTTATTTGAAGGGGTCATTGTTAAGTGTAATTATATATTTAAGTACTGAGTAATATTAATGTGCTTACTATAGGGTTAGGGTAGGATTAGGGTTTGGTTAAAGGTTAGTTGCATGTAATTATGCATAATTTACTGTTATTACTATGGTAAGTACATGTAACATTTGCAACAAGGACGCTGTCAAATAAAGTGTTACCGTTAATTATAATAAGCTTGGCTCAGAAGTGATCGGCTGACTTTTTCTGTATTTCCTGAGCAATGAAACCTACAAAGCAAAACATTATTCACAACAAAAATGGAATATATAAAAAGAAAAAGCCATAAAGCAAGTGTTTCTGGCCACAAGGGGGCGGCCTTGACCTGAAAAATACAGATTTAAAATAAAAATCTCTTTTTTTTTTTATCTCTTTTTTGTGTGGTCAAGAACCGGCGATATGGTCATGAAGATATTCTCGCAGAAAGGCTCTTGTGTTTTACAACATCATCCTTTTCTGTGAGATGACGAGTGAAGGCACAAACAGTCACATGTTAATAAAAGGTTTTTAAATCCTCCTGTGAGCGGACTGACAGTATGTGTGTAAGAATACTTTTTTATCCATTACGTCCCAAAGCACAGCAATTACAGCACAGCAAAGATGAAGGACGATCAATCGTGTTAAACACACAAAGAAGGCAAGATCTCATGATTCCTCTCCATCTTCCTCTCTCTCAGATCTCCAGCTGAACTCTCAGATCGCATCCTTGGTTTAATGCAGGTTTATGGTGTTGTGCTTTTCAGGGAAGGCTGTAATGGAGTGTGTATCCTCGGGAGTTTAGCGTCTCACACACAGATGACGTCATGGCTCGCTGAGTTTGCTGAACACTTCTCCATAGGGAGCAAACTCATAGAGATGTGTTCTGAGGACTGACAGATTCCTGCAAATGTATACATTTACATCAAATACATAATTTATATTGAAAAAGAAAAAAATAATTAAGTTCTTGTTTTTAATATTTATAAAGTTCTATTTTCCTGAATATCTGCAGTGCACGCTTGCAAATGTGACATTGAGTTAATACAATATTGTCTGTTTCCTACTGTTTCTTTGAAATGGGCCTCTAAATCGCAATGGCTGCCTCTAATGTATACAATACAGGTGAAACTCGAAAAATTTGAATATCGTGCAAAAGTTCATTTATTTCAGTAAATCACCTTAAAAGGTGAAACTAATATATTATATAGACTCATTACATGCAAAGTGAGATATTTCAAGCCTTTATTTGTTATAATGTGATGATTATGGCTTACAGTTTATGAAAACCCCAAATTCAAAATTAGAATATTGTGAAAAGGTTTTCATATCTGTAAGCCATAATCATCAAAATTATCTCACTTTGGATGTAATGAGTCAATATAATATATTAGTTTCACCTTTTAAGTTGAATTACTGAAATAAATGAACTTTTGCACCATATTCTAATTTTTCGAGTTACACCTACACAGATATATGTATGAAACGCTGTCAGTCGCCGCGTGACGCGTGATGTTTCGTGATCAGCCTCATATAACTCTTCACTTTTTCACTTAGGCCTACTTGTCCCTGTAAATGGATACATTACACTGGAAAAAAATGATTATGGCCCCAATTAAATTAAGCATAGGCCTAGTAAAAATTTTAAATCATTTCAATTTAGTTGTTGATTTTAATTTTTACAAAATTCATTGGTTTTATAAGAGTTACATGCGTTATGAACCAAGGTATGTGAATTAATTAAAGTAAGTCATATTTCATATTATGTATCACTATTTATTACAATAAACCGGTTGTTGGCTGTACAAAGAATATAAATTGCTCAGGTTCAGAACACGTCTTGACTTCCACAGACAATTTTCACAATTTTACAGACGTGTCTGATAAATTCAGATCTCCTCGTCCATCACGAGCTCCTCGGACTGTTGCTTTAGTCCTGACAGTTAAAGGAACTGTTTTGCGACTTTAGTATCCCCCAGAGTTAGATAAGTCCATACCTTTTTCATCTCTGTGTGTGCCGTAACTCTGTCTGACGCACACACCGCTAGCCTAGCTTAGCACAAACACTGGAAGTAAATGGCTCCAGCTAGCATACTAATCCCAAGAAGTGACAAAACAACACCAACATTTTCCTATTTACATCACTTATTGGGATTAATGCTACCTGGAGTCATTTATATCCAGTGTTTGTGCTAAGCTAGGCTAGCGGTGTGTGCGTCAGACAGAGTTACGGCACGCACGGAGATGACAAAGACTTATCTAACTCTGGGGGAAACGGTGAAGAAGCTAAAGTCCCAAAACGTCGCGTGTTCCTTTAAACGTGTCGCGTGTGAGATGTGCGGATGTGAGTTCAGGGATTTCCACTCCGGCCTGTTGGCATTTGTGCCTCTGACTCCTGATCTACCATCCATTCCCTTTATTTATGTGGTCGATCCAGACGGACAAACACAATCCATAACGTTCACTGCAGTGGAGCTTTACTGGGTAAGAGGCAGACATGAAGCCCACCAGCTGACTCTGTTGACTTTGGAGTGGATAAACTGATGAAGGCAACACTTCAGTTCTCTCAGGTCATTATCCACGAGGAAGAGGATGTTGTGTTTCATTTTCTTACTCATCTGCTTTTTCTCTCGTTTAATTTCTCTGTCTAATTTCCAAGTCTATCCCAGATTCGGGCACTGTTTTTCCTCTACTGTGTGCGGTCTCACAGGTATTTATATTCATGGTTGGCAGCTAAAGTTATCCGTCAAATCCAAAAACAACATAATACAATATGATTCTCACAGTACAAATATTCTGTAATAACTATGAATAAAACCCGAGAGTATAATTCTTCAAAATTGTTACTTTCGAAAGCTATTTAGATGGCAATGTGTTTCCCCTACTGAAAATATTTTGAAAACCAAAAAGCTTTAGAGTAAAATTATTTACCTCGTTTTTTTTTTGTTTTGTTTTTAAGACTTAATGGTGCCTTTAATCAGAGACAGATTACCACAGCATAAATCCTATTTCCCGGCTCAGAATGATACACAGGTCAGAAACCCCAGGGCTCGGGATCGTTAGCTGTGATGGCCAAACCAAACAAGCTCAGGAACGGCTTTAGACTCGGAGGAATTGAAAGTTAAACAGAAAACACTGAAGTGCGTCACGCATCAGCAGGTACAGGTGCTCTCACTCCGAGCCTGGACCCTTGACCAGGACAGGGTTTCGGCCCAGATGGACCAATGAATAACTGGACCATAAGTCTATAGTTCAGACAGGCGTGCACGCGCTCGGGGAGCCGATTAACACCTGGCTTTTCGGACGAGGTACCAATCCATACTAATGATGAAGGTAATTAATCAGCTGAAAGCTCGGGTGCAATGGAAATGGCTGCTTTAGGACAAATATTTGTGTACTAGATGAGTTAAATGAGCTATTACGGAAGGAATGTAACGTGCAGCTGTGTTTCAATTAGTGTTTTTAAATCAAATGAAGTCGTGTGCGCAATCAGACCCGCAGACGTGCTCTTGGCCATCAGCTTCAGAGGACGTGTCGTGTGAGAGGAGGTCGTTTCAGGGCGTTTGACCTTAGACCTGTGTTGCAGATGAACCCCATATATCATTCGTTCTGGACGATCTGCCTTTATCTCAACATCTGCAGATGATTGTGCTTTAAATGCTCCAATGATAATCTGCATTTTTGTTGTTTAAATATTCACAGATCAATTTATCACAAGTTGTTAATTACATTTATGCATCAGGCAGAAGCTTTTATTTAAAATATTTTATCATTTTGATTTTCATGAGTGGCAGCATGCACTACAAGAGCTAAATGTCGAGATATATATGTGTGTGTGTGTGTGTGTGTGTGTGTGTGTGTGTGTGTGTGTGTGTGTGTGTGTGTGTGTGTGTGTGTGTGTGTGTGTGTGTGTGTGTGTGTGTGTGTGTGTGTGTTTCAAAGACTCTACAAGTTTGATAAAACCATCAAAATATGAGGAAAGTATTTTATATTTTTTGAAAATTTTAAATAGGAGGGAAGAACAAACACTAAACTTTTTTACGGAATTAATCTGCCAGAATTATTTGGCAAAAAAAAAAAAAGTCAAACTAAAGCTTCAGGTTTTATTTTACTCTGAAAAAAAGTGCATAGAAAAACAAAAAGCTGACAGGAAAAAGTAGACGTTGACTATATCATAATCAGTTATCAATTTTTCATTGGTTCTCCCTTGTTTTTGCATGTGTTTAAAATTTCTTTGTATGACAGCCTGCCTGGCCCAAAAATATGTCGCACAATTTGGCATGATTCACTGCATTATTATTGCAAATAAAACAAGCACAACACAATGCTTACAAAAATTAAATATATTTGAATTAAAAATGGGTGAAAATGTCAATTTTTCTAGTCCAGACATCACTTCTGGCCAATTCTGTATATAAATAAAATACTAAAATTAAATATAGAAAAGATGTACTTCTATAAGTTGAATTAGTTTAATTTGGACAAAGTTAAGTTATAGCCAAAGTAGAGCTCTTCTCAATCTCATGTTGTTATGAGGACCTCTGCTGGTGGATACACGCACACACACTTAACACACACACTTAACACACTTAACACTAAATATTTTGAGCATGCACTGTTTTTATTCTCTCGGTGTAGATTATCTGCAGGTAAAGTATTCAATTAGTAAAGCTGATATTTATGATCACAAATTTACTTTTAATGTTGGCTGTATGATGTCAGGTGCTCTTTGTTGTTAGTGGCTTGTTATGATTGCTCTCTCTCTCTCTCTCTCTCTCTCTCTCTCTCTCTCTCTCTCTCTCTCTCTCTCTCGATTTCCTGAGCCGTCTAGAGCAGGGGTCTCCAAACTCGGCCCTTGAGGGCCCCTGTCCTGCAGAGTTGAGCTTATTTAAACACACCTGAGCCGGCTGATCCGGGCCCTGGATCGAGTTTGGAGAGCCCGCTCTAGGGTTTGCTCAGGTTGACTCGAGTTCCTCTGCTATCGCAGCGCCCGTCGTCCCCTAAAGCACACTGACACAGATCTACACACGTGACTGACAGACACCAGCTGCCTTCCCTTCGCTCCGTGCAGACACTATTAATAATGCCTCTCGATTCTATCTCAAACAAACAGATAAACATAGATAGCATATTAAACACCAAGTTTAAACATGCATGCATGCACAGGCACAATTCTCTGCACTTCAAAACAAATGTGTGGCATAAATAGAGAGAAGTGTTTAAAGTGCATTATTGCAATAATTTTGTCAAGTCTTCACATCTGATCTTGCTGCCAGATGCACTGCAAGACTATCCTCTGCGTACGCAAGCAGAAACTCAGAGTCTCCTTCAGGTGTCACTTATTTTCCTCTCCAAAGACATGTCTACTTCTGTCTTGGATTGAGTGACTCCTTGACATTTGATCTTCCAGTAATTCATTTCTTCTCAATTTTAATATTTATCTTGTTCTGCTTAGGGGGAAATGTTCTCCTGTAATTACATAGGAATAAACCATGTTGACATAACATTGTAGTATCTTGGTTTAATGGGGGAAAAAAACCTTCATTCCTTCACCTTGAGCATTTAGTTGGAATGAGAGACGATATGTTGTTAAAGTCCCCCTGAAGTCAATCATTTTATCCCTTAAAACTCATCTTTGGTCACCAAAATTACACATTTAAAGTTTTTTCCTTTAAAAAAAATCTTCATGCCTTAAAATATCTTGAATGTAACTCGACACCCTTGCCTCATTTAGTATGCGCGGTTGTATGAATATGCAAATGAGCCCCGCCTCCACTCACTCCCTCAGCTCAGAGATCCACTGGTTGACGATCACACGTTGATCTGATTGGTTACAAGGTCGTTTGTGACGTCAGAAACACCAGCGATTTCACACCGTGTTTTTGAGACTGTCTTTGGTTCACTGCAGTTTTAAGCAGAAAATACTCAGCAATGCTGTCGACTTATGAACTTACACATGGTGTGTCTTAAAGCATATTAAAAAACACCACATAGACACATAAACAATGCTGGATTCTCACCACAGCGGGACTTTAAGTATCTACTCAATCCCACTGTATTCATTGTTCACAGTATAGCCTATTGTAATTGACTGTTGGGGAAACCTACAATCTAAAAAATGCTGGGTTGTTTTAACCCATGTTTGGGTCAAATGAAGTGTTATTTTATGTGTTTGTGCACAAGATTAATATAGGGGGAGACCCGTTAGTGTTTAATTTTGGATTTTAAAATGGTTTCTGAAGAGCAGAGCCTGTAGTTAGATTAAGGATGGTCTAAAAACATTAACATTTTTACACATGTATGTTGCTGGATGATTGAAGCACTTCATTTACTGGAGTAACTCTTACTTGGTCTTTTTAAGGCAATCAGTTTGCATTAACAAGTAAATCAGATCGATATTCAAGTGCATACAAATAGTATTTATTCAAGTGCATACTATTCAAGTTGCATTAAAGTCGCCATGTTGGGTTTAAGCATATTTGACCCAAACATGGGTTAAAAGAACCCCAGTGTGTGCACATGATCCACACAGTTCACACTGGCAGTTTACCACTTGGCGATATAGTTGTCTTGATAAGCACAAGACCAAATCAATTTAGAGCAAGTATCCAGATAAGGCGCTGTCTGCACATTTGTGAAGCCTAGGAAAAGCTTAACACACTCTGCCCTGTTTACAGCGATGGCCAGTGTGTATGATGAAACGTGATTCCCCACCAATCCCGGAGGTCGGGAAGTGTCAAGGAAAGATGATCATCGGGATGCCTGGCATACTTTCCACCGCAGCGTAGCGATGGTTCACCCATTTCAAAACCACTTGTGCTAGAGCTCCACAATTTACTACAGGTTGGGAATCACAAAGCCAAAGGACTTGAACGAGGGAAGGGATCCCTGGAGGTAAACGATGTCTGAAAGGAAGCCCTCAGCAAACAAGAACATTAAAAAGCTGCGTGCCATAAGCATGGTGTGCGGTTTAACCCGGAGCTGGCAGCAGTGGGTGAGCGAGAACAAGGACAAGCAGGCCAGCGAACCCAGCGGATGGGCCCCGGGAGACCCCAAAGATTCGGGAAAGATCCGACCCTCTCAGAAGGCTCTTCCCAGCCAGGACCTTACCAATAAAAACCAGGATGATGTAGAGTCACGCATCAAAACCGGACAAGTGCTGAAAACCGTGACGAGGGATGTCCAGGAGAGAAGTGCGGGCATTGACTTTCTGACCAAACGCATCTGTAAGGACCCGGACACGGACGACCTGGATAAGATGCTGAGCCAGAAAGGGTCGCCCACGCGCCGGAGAAAGTGCTCCAACATGGTGTCGGAGCTGACGCGCAGCTGGAAGGAGATGGAAGAGGAGAAAACGCCGGTTCAGGAGAGCGGAGAGGACGATGAGGATACAGGAGTACAGATGGGAGTTAATCAGGAGGATAACAGGACCAATGAAGGCACTGCGGTCACTATCAAAAGATCCTCTGTTCTCGGGTAAGTTCTGCTCTTCTAATACAGATGAGATGTTTTTTTGGGTAGAAGAAAAGGTGATAAAGGAGAACTCATGTGGTCTTTTAGTAGGGTCGTTAGAAAGTTATTTAAATGTCGTAAATCAATTTAATTATAACATGCTATGTTATTTTAGTCAAACACTTTAAATAACATCCATGTGTTTGATAGAAATCCCATATGTGTGTGTAATCTAGTGCACATTTATTCACCGTTGGGTTATTTTAATATTTAGTAATGTATGGAAAAGACCTATCACATGAGCTTGACAGCCATATTGATTATTCAGACCAACTGTTCTTCAAAACTTTAATACACAAGAAGTTAATATGAAGTACATTACATTTTAGACTAAATAGAGCTGGTCAGTTGCTTCTCTATTTCCCCTCCACAAAGAAACCCGTTCTAACTGAATCTACAACAGAACTGAACCTGTGGCGTTTCAGAATGAATCAGTGTTTTTGACAGAATCGATTGAAGGATTTATTCAGTGAGGCACTCATACATTCGTTTTTGAAAGAATGTGCTTGATTAATTATTCAATAACTCATAAAGACGGCCACTTCGTTCCTAAATGATTCTGTGTTTTTTAAAGAATTGGTTGAGTGAAAGATTCATTGATTTGTAAAGACGGTCACTTGTTTTTTTACTGAATGAATCTGTGTTTTGTTTTTTGAAAGAATTGGTTGAGAGAAAGATTCAGTGACTCACTCATACATGTTTAGTTTCTGAATGAATCAGTGTTTCTGAACAGTTCACTCATAAAGACGGTCATTTATGAGCACTTTTGGTACACCGGTTTAAAACACCTTTTAAACCAACTGTTTCATTGTTTAATAAATTTGATTTTGAAAGTGTTTAATTAACAGTGATGGGAATAACGGCGTTAGAAATAATGCCGTTACTAACGGCATTACTTTTTCCAGTAACTAGTAATCTAATTGAATACTCTTCTCATCTTAATAACGCCGTTACCGTTATTGCCAAAAAATGCGGCGCGTTACTATAACTGATTAAGCTGTTTTTTTTTCATCAGACCAACTAGATCTCTGAGCGAGAGGCAAATACTTTTTTTACTGTTCTTCCTTGGTTAGTGGGCAGAGCACGAGACAAGCGCATACATGCTGACGGTTGGCTGAGGTAAAGTAAAATGTCATTGTAAGCCAATCAGAGGTAGAGTTGGGCGGGTGTTCGAAAGCACGCATAGTAGTGATGGGCATTCGGCTCTTTTGACTCAGCTCACTGAAAAGAGCCGGCTCTTTTGGCTCACAAACGGCTCTTTAAATGACTTTGACTATAATATTTCAATTTTTATTACATAATTATTTCATTTCTATAGGCTAAATTTGTAAAAATAGAGTCAGCTCTTCAGATATGCGAGCCAGCTCCCGACGTTCACCTAAAAGAGCCGGCTCTTAGAGTCGGCTCATTCGCGAATTGCGAACGACCCATCAAAAGCTCATTCGTGAACGAGTCGATCCATCATCACTAACGCTAATTCGCGAACGAGTCGATCCATCATCACTAACGCTAATTCACGAACGAGTCGATCCATCATCACTAACGCTAATTCGCGAGCGAGTCGATCCATCATCACTAACGCTCATTCGCGAACGAGTCGATCCATCATCACTAATGTTAATTCGCGAACGAGTCGATCCATCATCACTAACGCTCATTCGCGAACGAGTCGATCCATCATCACTAACGCTCATTCGCGAACGAGTCGATCCATCATCACTAACGCTCATTCGCGAACGAGTCGATCCATCATCACTAACGCTCATTCGCGAACGAGTCGATCCATCATCACTAACGCTCATTCGCGAATGAGTCGATCCATCATCACTAACGCTCATTCGCGAACGAGTCGATCCATCATCACTAACGCTAATTCGCGAACGAGTCGATCCATCATCACTAACGCTCATTCGCAAACGAGTCGATCCATCATCACTAACGCTAATTCGCGAACGAGTCGATCCATCATCACTAACGCTCATTCGCGAACGAGTCGATCCATCATCACTAACGCTCATTCGCAAACGAGTCGATCCATCATCACTAACGCTAATTCGCGAATGAGTCGATCCATCATCACTAACGCTCATTCGCGAACGAGTCGATCCATCATCACTAATGCTAATTCGCGAACGAGTCGATCCATCATCACTAACGCTCATTCGCAAACGAGTCGATCCATCATCACTAACGCTAATTCGCGAACGAGTCGATCCATCATCACTAACGCTAATTCGCGAACGAGTCGATCCATCATCACTAACGCTCATTCGCGAACGAGTCGATCCATCATCACTAAAGCCTAGTTCACACTACATGATTTTAAAACGTCGGGCTGAACTGTGCGGTTCACACTACATGACTTGCTCTCTGTGAAATCAGGAGTGTTCAAGTTGTCGAGCTGTTCACACCGTTCACACCACACGACACACCGTGATTGATCCGCAACAGGAGGTAACGCACTACACGAGTTGACAACAACTCTGTCACCCAACGATTCTATCTTGTCTACAAACCACGTTTTGTCACAAAAAATCACGCGATAAAACGAGCCGGAAATGACGCGAAACAGCACACGCGCTAATACCCAGCGAAGAAGACGAAGACCCATGCCTTGCTCTGATTGGCTGTAGCTCATGACATCACTGAGGTTGAGTCGGCGACAGCTCTGGATATCTAGCATGCTAGATATTTTTCTGGGCTCGGCGACGCGTCTGCGAGGCGTCAGCGAGTGTCTTTGATGCGTTGTTGGCTCTTTCATACTAACAGTTTGGCGAGCGTCCATCGTCCGCTAATCCCCCGCGATTTGCACGCGATAACACCCTGACCTGTCGGCGAGCTCAACGATTTGCAAATCGGGCTTAAATCGGGCTTATAATCCTGTAGTGTGAACTAGTTCGACCCATCCTCACTAACGGCTAACGCTCATGAATTGCGAACGACCCATCATAACGCATAGTCGGATAGGGTAGAGGTGGGGTCACATTTGAGCATTTAAAATTTAATTTTACTTGAAAGTAACGCAATAGTTACTTTCTTAAGTAACTAGTTACTTTTAAAATTTGTAACTGAGTAACTAAATTAGTTACGTTTTGGAAGAAGTAACTAGTAACTATAACTAATTACTTTTTAAAAGTAACTTGCCCAACACTGTTAATTAATTATTCAATAACTCATAAAGACAGCCACTTGTTTCGTTCCTGGATTAATCTGTTTGTTTTTTAAAATTGGTTGAGTGGAAGATTCAGTGACTCACTCATACAGTCACTTGTTTCCTTTCTGAATGAATCAGTGTTTTTGAACAAATCACTCATTAAGAAAGTCATTAATGAGCACTTTAAACACATGTGACCAAACAAAATAGCTATAATAGCCTATGACAATTTTTTTTTTACATTACAATTTGCATTATTGTATTACCCATATGTTCTACAATCTTCTTAGGGGCAAAAAGGAAATTGAAGATGCCAACAAAATAAATGCCTTGTCAAAGAAATACAGCGCTGTGGGGAGTTTAAAAAGCCGCTGGCAGGACTGGGCGTCGGAGCACACGGTCAACCAGAAGCTCAACCCCTTCAGCGAGGACTTTGATTATGAGTATTCGATGTCGACGCGGTTGCGGAGGGGCGAGGAGGGTTACGGGCGGCCCAAAGAGGGCAGCAAGACCGCAGAACGGGCCAAACGCGCAGAAGCGCACATCCACCGCGAGATCGATGACATGTGCTTCATCATAAGGACCATGGCGGACCGGGATTCAGACGGATGCACCAGAGTGACCTTCGGAGATCTGTTTGACAGATATGTGCGGATCTCTGATAAAGTCGTGGGAATACTAATGAGGGCCAGAAAGCATGGAAAGCTGGCGTTTGAGGGGGAGATGCTGTGGCAGGGCCAGGATGATGCCGTCATTATTACTCTGTTAGTATGACATGAGACTGACATGATATGTAAAATTGAATTAACCTTACTGAAAAAGCATGCAAACTTAGAAAAAACAAGCCCCCCTGGTTAAAGTCCCCCTGTAGTCAGTAATTTTATCCCTTAATTTTATCTTTTATCACCAGAATGACATTAAACATTTTTTCCTTGAAAAGAAATGTCTTCATGCCTTAAAATATCCTGAATGTAACTCGACACCCTTGCCTCATTTAGTATGTGCGGTTCTATGAATATGCAGATGAGCCCCGCCTCCACTCACTCCCTCAGCTCAGAGATCCACTGGTTGGCGATCACACGTTGATCTGATTGGTTACAAGGTCGTTTGTGACATCAGAAACACCAGCGATTTCAAACCGTGTTTTTGAGACTGTCTTTGGTTCACTGCAGTTTTAAGCAGAAAATACTCAGCAATGCTGTCGACTTATGAATTTACACATGGTGTGTCTTAAAGCGTATTAAAAACACCACATAGACACATAAACAACATTAAAAGCTGGATTTTCACCAGCGGGACTTTAAAGCAACTTGGAATGTGTATGTACTTGAATATCGATCTGGTTTACTTGTTAAAACCATGCAAACTTATTGCCTTAAAAACACCAAGTAAGAGTTACTCCAGTAAATGAAGTGCTTCAATCATCCAGCTAGCAATAGCACACATACATGTGTAAAAATGTTTTTAGACCATCCTCAATCTAACCACAGGCTCTGCTCTTTAGAAACCCTTTTAAAACCAAACATTAATAAGTAACGGGTTTGTGCAAAAACATAAAATAAGACTTATTTTCAACATTTGCTCTGAAGCAAAGCATGCTGGGAATTAGAAATCTGCTGTAACTCAGTCAGTTCTACTCAATATTATCAGTTATTGAGTTCACATAACTTTTTAGTGTGAAAAACATTTCATTTATTGAATCATAACTTTATATTAACTTTTCCCATGTAGAATAGTTGATGATCTAGTTTAAAGTCAGACTTTGCTTTATGTTTCTGTTGAAAGTAAAAATAACTTTAAAAAAAAAAAATGATATTGTTATAAAAGTAGTTCTAAGTGCCCAACCAATGGAAACACTAATCACCATAATGGTGACAATATCACTTTATCTCGTCAATGTCTGTGATGTTCTCTCAGAAACAACATTCAAGTTCACTTGAAAATGAATGAAACTAAAGAAAAAGATAAATGCAGAATGATTGCCAGCAAAATGCTGGGTTGTTTTAACCCAATTTTGGGTCAAATATGGACAAACCCTAAGAATGGGTTAAAATGTAATTCAAATATTTAACCCAACACCTGGGTTTGTCCATATTTGACCTAAATTTGGCTTGAAACAACCCAGCATTTTTTAGAATTATCCTCAAACAAATCAACTTATCTTAATTAGGGTTTACTGAGTATCAAAGGCACAGTACACAAATAGTAGAGATTGCTAGATTTTTACAATTAAAATCAACACATTTTAGTACATCAACTCTGAACTGAATGTAAATGATTTTGCTGCTATTGATAAAACGTAGAAAGGTAAAACAACTACAGGTAGGCATTATGCGTTTACATTTACTGTATAACGCTTTACAGTAAGGTTGTTACTGCATTAACTAACAATGAGAAATGTATTCTTCCAGCATGTATTAACCTCTGTTAATGTTAGCTCACAGTGCATTAACTAATGTTAACAGATACAACTTTTAATCTTAAAAATGTACTGAGATTAACCTAAGACTAATAAATGCAGTTCATTGTCAGTTCATGTTAAATGAAACCTCTTTGTAAAGTCTTACCAGCTTTGTGTCATTATATGTGTCATGTCTCCCATTTGGACTTTAATGTTTAGTTTGTGTGGTTATTTCCTCTTGTCCTCCTAGTTGTGCTGTTGATTAGCGCAGATATTATTCACATGTGTTTGTAGTTTTCTCATTACTCCTTGTGTATAAATACCCCGTATGTTTTCCCGTGTTTTGTTCGTTGTTGTTGTCGTAACTCCTGTTTTGGATTTGTTTCATATTTCTGTGCCTCTCTTGAGTTCTGGTTTTTGGTCATGGTTATATTTTGTGTAATTTAAATTTAATTATAAGTTACCCCTAGTTTTTGATTCACTCTTTTCTTGCATGTTGATCCACTAGCTTCTGCCTTTCTTGATCCTCAAAATGTCATGTTTGTTGCATTTGTGCATATGCATGTAAAAAGATTTGTTTTATTGACTCGTTCTTTGTAAATTAGAAGCTGCTAAATGAATGAGATTTTAGATTAGTTTGTTTTCAGACGTTTGCACTAAGACTATGGAGTAGAGCTGGTGGTGTTTTCTCTGTAAGATTTACACAATCTGTCATACTGTAAATGATCCAGAAGAGGGAGTTGTGCAGCAATGCTACAGTTCTCAGTTTGTGTAAATTCACTTGGGTTCAGATTATTCATTATTTCCCACATTAATTTCAAACTAGTAAAATTATGTGGTTTTATTTTATTAATCCAGTGTATACATTTTTTTTATTTACCCCGAAAGAATGGAAGTGAAATGTGACAACATGCCCCATAGGTGGAGCACATTATAACATGACCATGACAGATTAAAGAGTTATCTGATCTAATCAAAAAATTATAATAGACAAACTAAAATATTTCTCAATGAAATACAATTAAGTTTTTCATATAAAATGATGGCATTTTTCAATAATAAAAAAACTATTTTTTGAACACAGCTATACAGTTCAAAACATTATCATAAATTAATCATTTCTATACATTGATTATTTCTGACTCTCAGTCTTTATTCACCTTTTTCTCAATAGAATTCATAAAAGTCTAGAATAGAATATCATAGTTCTAATAGGAGCTCATTGGAACGCAGTGTGACAACATGCCCCGCCTGAGCAACTGGGGTTTAAACCCGGCGAGTGTTTCTGCGGTTAGATCAGCATTAAACAACTATCTCAACTGTTGAAGAACAGAGATAAGATTACAATAATATCAGATTTGTCTCATTTTAAATAAACACAAAAAAATAGAGATGAAAATGTACATAAACAATTTACTTTTGCCTTTTACTTTTTCCAAAGATTTCTGAATTTTGGTGCATATTATTCTCATATATATAGTGTTGAAATGGCAACTAGTTAATACACTAAGTTTCGTCATGCTGGCATGTGTATTTAAAACAAGTGTGTTAGCACACGCATGTTTGGCTGTAATCTTTCAAAAATATGCAAGACATTCTACAATAATAAATGACAGCATGTTTATGGGAAGCTACACACTCATTTGCAGTGTTTCCTTGTCACGTGGTTGTGTGTCAAGTTCATGAAGACAGTAATGCAGCAGAACAACCACAGAGCAAACTGATAAACCAATGCCAAGCATTCCAGCATGTGGTTTTGTCTGGAAACCCGACAGATGAGAGCTGACTATAATTGCAGGAATGCGGATCAAAAACCATTAGCAGGAAACGCTGTATCATAAAAATGTGAAACTTTGTTCGCTCTCAAAGGTCAGAATTTCACTGATTTCAGGACTCAAATATACAGTATACAGGTCCTTCTAAAAAAATTAACATATTGTGATGAAGTTCATTATTTTCCATAATGTAATGATAAAAATTTAACTTTCATATATTTTAGATTCATTGCACACCAACTGAAATATTTCAGGTCTTTTATTGTTTTAATACTGATGATTTTGGCATACACCTCATGAAAACCCAAAATTCCTGTCTCAAAAAATTAGCATATTTCATCCGACCAATAAAAGAAGTGTTTTAATGCAAAAAAAAAAAAGTCAACCTTCAAATAATTATGTTCAGTTATGCACTCAATACTTGGTCGGGAATCCTTTTGCAGAAATGACTGCTTCAATGCGGCGTGGCATGGAGGCAATCAGCCTGTGGCACTGCTGAGGTGTTATGGAGGCCCAGGATGCTTCGATAGCGGCCTTAAGCTCATCCAGAGTGTTGGGTCTTGCGTCTCTCAACTTTCTCTTCACAATATCCCACAGATTCTCTTTGGGGTTCAGGTCAGGAGAGCTGGCAGGCCAATTGAGCACAGTAATACCATGGTCAGTAAACCATTTACCAGTGGTTTTGGCACTGTGAGCAGGTGCCAGGTCGTGCTGAAAAATTAAATCTTCATCTCCATAAAGCTTTTCAGCAGATGGAAGCATGAAGTGCTCCAAAATCTCCTGATAGCTAGCTGCATTGACCCTGCCCTTGATAAAACACAGTGGACCAACACCAGCAGCTGACATGGCACCCCAGACCATCACTGACTGTGGGTACTTGACACTGGACTTCAGGCATTTTGGCATTTCCTTCTCCCCAGTCTTCCTCCAGACTCTGGCACCTTGATTTCCGAATGACATGCAAAACTGAGCAACAGTCCAGTGCTGCTTCTCTGTAGCCCAGGTCAGGCGCTTCTGCCGCTGTTTCTGGTTCAAAAGTGGCTTGACCTGGGGAATGCGGCACCTGTAGCCCATTCCTGCACACGCCTGTGCACGGTGGCTCTGGATGTTTCTACTCCAGACTCAGTCCACTGCTTCCGCAGGTCCCCCAAGCTCTGGAATCGGTCCTTCTCCACAATCTTCCTCAGGGTCCGGTCACCTCTTCTCGTTGTGCAGCGCTTTTTGCCACACTTTTTCCTTCCCACTGAGGTGCCTTGATACAGCACTCTGGGAACAGCCTATTTGTTCAGAAATTTCTTTCTGTCCTACCCTCTTGCTTGAGGGTGTCAATGATGGCCTTCTGGACAGCAGTCAGGTCGGCAGTCTTACCCATGATTGCGGTTTTGAGTAATGAAACAGGCTGGGAGTTTTTAAAAGCCTCAGGAATCTTTTGCAGGTGTTTAGAGTTAATTAGTTGATTCAGATGATTAGGTTAATAGCTCATTTAGAGACCCTTTTCATGATATGCTAATTTTTTTAGACAGGAATTTGGGGTTTTCATGAGCTGTATGCCAAAATCATCAGTATTAAAACAATAAAAGACCTGAAATATTTCAGTTGGTGTGCAATGAATCTAAAATATATGAAAGTTTAATTTTTATCATTACATTATGGAAAATAATGAACTTTATCACAATATGCTAATTTTTTTAGAAGGACCTGTATGTTGTTCAGACCCAAAATAGTGGTTTCCCACATGGCAGTTTCCATGATGTCCGTCTCTAATAATACAGAATATCCAGCCGGAAGATGAACTTACTGTTTTACTTGCCTGAGACTTGTATGATGACCTTGTTCTTAAAGGTGCAAAACGCAGGTTTCTGAGTTTTTCCAGAACTACGCCCCCTCTGGTGACAAGCGAAACTGCAACCAGAGTTCTGCACGCTCATAGACCACACGCACACGCACGCATGCACGAGCACGAGCTGTTCATAACTAAAGGAGCATCTGCCGCACAGATCTTTGGTGTACAGCCAAAATGTCTTCAGAGGTAATAAAGTTATAAATCTGCAAGTCATTTCAAATATATGGAAGGAAAGACATTTGAGTAAATTACTCTTATGTGTGAGGGGAAAACGGGGGTAGTAGAAAACTTTGTTTATGTGTTTACTGTATCCACCTATGATTGTATTGTTATGAAAACACGTTCATGAACAATATAATTGATTACGTCGCAATAGTTCAAAATAATAATCATACCGTACACGGTTGGTCAACAAAGTTCACTCAAATGTCTCAAGGTAATAAACAATCAAATGTCACCATGACGTTTTCATAAAAGCCAAAACAGGCTAATCCACCGAAGACTTGCGGGGTTCAGCCTGTTGTATTGATCTGCTAAGTAGAATATTCCAATAACAATACATCCTTTTTCTGTTAGAATTTACTCAAAATTTGTGTCTAATTATCGTCATATTTTTCAGCATGTTATATCACACTCAAGAATATTGAACTGTTTTGCTAATCACTAAACTACATGTAGCGCTGATTTATTTAGTAGATATTTTGACAAGGACAATACACACTGACAAATAATAATGTGAAATGTGTCAATACTTTATTTAGTAAATAGTTAGTCTGCTAAACAGTATGAGTAAAGTAAAAATATTTACCCCTTTACCATTGTATTTCCCTTCCTGCGATGTTCAGAATAAAACATGTATTTTATCACAATACCAAAATATTTTACGTTTTCCTCGTTTTGATAGAATACGAGCTCTGACCAATTTGATGTTACTGTGGAGAGAAGCACTGAGGATAGCAGTGACAGCAGTGAAAGGATTTACAATTTACTATTTTTACCGAAAAAGACAAAATAGCCAATGCAACGGCGTTCTTCCTTGTTGGTCAATGACATGAACACCTTAGCATGTTAGCAATGGACACAAGGCTAACGTTATCGGTAGGCCATGCACAAAAACATAGTTAGCATCTTTTATTGGATATGTTTTATGTTTCATGTTGTACTATTCTTCCGAACACAATTCCTAGTTTATGAAACTGTTCACTAACAATGGTAGTAAAATCAATTCTGATTGTATGTTTATCTAGCTTACGCTAAAGCATTACACATTTTACGCATCGTCATTTGTTGTCATACATAAATTGGCCGTATCAAACATTAGAGACTGGGCTATATCTTACCGTTTTATCAAGAAAAAAGCCAACTGAGGATCCCGTTTGAGACCAAGAGC
This sequence comes from Rhinichthys klamathensis goyatoka, assembly GCF_029890125.1. Classification (NCBI taxonomy): domain Eukaryota; kingdom Metazoa; phylum Chordata; class Actinopteri; order Cypriniformes; family Leuciscidae; genus Rhinichthys; species Rhinichthys klamathensis. The sequence goes on from NW_026607069.1 coordinate 349,877, forward strand.
AGACCGGAGATCTCTCCATTTGTTGAATGCCTTCCCGAGGTTGACTCTCGTACTCCGACGCCTGTCTGACTCAAATTTGGACCTTTTGGTGCGGTACTAGACAAAATTTTTCTTTTCTTTACTTTACGTGGAGTTTGCGTTAGGGTTTGGAATGGACTACAAGCCGGTCTCTTTGAATCCATCTTCTACTTTTGACGCACGAGTTGTCTTCGCTGATGCGGAGAATGGCGGCGCCGGCGAATACACAAACTTGCGAGACAGCCTGGTGAGCGTGAACGCGCATGACGTCACGCCCAGCCTCAAATTCGAGCCCGAATCCCTCTTATATATTTTACAGGATTATAGAGGCAATCTCAGTGTGCAGAGAAGGGCTCATTCAGCCCATCAGGCAGTTCTTTAAGCATGTATAGGAAGAAAAACAGGTATTTTGAACATGAAAAGTTGCGCAATGCACCTTTAATGTAGGATGTCTCTCACTATATCGGTTTAGAGATATTGTTCTCCATCCCTTCCACAAAAGAGACAGGCATTTCATTAGAGCAACAAGATTCAAGACGTTTTCGGCAGTTTCTTCCATTCTGACACAGAAGACCATAAATCATCCACGTGTGTGACATACTGTATATCCTAGCACATTTCCCATTTATAACCTGAATTAGGTTATGATGTGCTCAGTTCACACAGCGGTTTACATAATAATGAAAATATCCTACAGGCTTCACGCTGTGTGATTATTGTATTCCCTCAGAAAGCCTGAGTTGTGTTTCAGTAATGATGCCTCTTCAGTCTCTGCGTTCACTTTAAGCTTCTGTCTCATCCGGGGACGTCACACTCTTTCATTATGAATTTATGCGGCTCTCCAGTTGTTCTGATTCAGGTTCAGGTTTTGTACTTAAAAAAAGAAGGAAGCATTTGTTCTACATGCCAAATGAGAAAGAACAAACTTAATTTGAGCTTTAACTTGTTTCGAAGGGGCCTTTGATTTAAAGTTTAATTCGAGTCATTCGACTGTCTTTCAAACATGTTAGGAATGTTAAAGGGGTGGTATGATGCCCTTTTCACAAAATATCAAATAAATCTCTGATGTCCCCAGAGTGTGTAGGCCCTATGTGAAGTTTTAGCTCAAAATACCCTACAGATATTTTTATATAGCATGTTAAAGGCACACTGTGGAACTTTTCAACCTTTATAATATATTACCAAAACCCATTGAGATGGTACATCGACTTACAATAGGTTGAATGACACGTCTGCCGAAGCCTGAAGGTGTCTGTATCGCTTTTCCTAGCACTATGTAACTTCGGGTTTCGGGTAGGAACCCGAGCACAAAAAGAACTACAAAATTCGACCGCTTTACGGCATACGTCACTTCCCCCACCACCCCAACTTCCTCAAATTCTGACGTGAGAGCTCAACTCGCGTTTGATTGCCGTCTGTATGTTTTCGTCATGGCCGAACCAACAGCTACAAGGAAGAAGGCAAAGGTTTTGTCAGAGGACACTAAAAAAAAGAAAAAGGCATAGTGACAAAAATGAAAAGCCAGGACGAGGATCACCATTGGTCCAGCGTTCGCTCGCTGGCGTGAGCTACAGGAGGAGGGGTGCCCGACCGATGCTAAAGCTTGCCTGCACACAAATGCCGTTTCCAAGGTGACCCATATCAATCATATAAGTAGTGTAGTATTTTCTGGTATTCCGGCCACAGCCCATTGTTCATTTCTACACACAAACACAGCCCGCCACAGTGCAGGGCTCGCACAAATAAAGTCGACTCATGTCAAATGTACATTAAATGTAGTGAACGTGCCCACGACTCAGTGCCCACAAACACTACACACAACATGTCACACGGTTTCTGTAAAACGAAACCAACACACATAAGTTACAGTCAGCTCAGGCCGACGGTGTTTTTAGTGCAGTAAATGTGCCCGCCGTCCCGCGCCCACATTCACTCGCAGACATGTTAGCACTAAGCCCCTCGCTCTCTCTCAGCAGACTGCTATAAGGGAATCGAGCGCGGCCAGGCTGCCCGCCTCAAACACTGCAAGCGCACACAATCTAAAGACACGGGAGGCTGACCCACTGTCTATGGGCTGACCGGTTGACTTTTGCGACAGTGCTGCGGAGCTTGTGGCCTCTAGGGACGCTAGACGTGAAAGTTACAGGTCGAGCGCCACTAGTGGCCAAAAGTTCCGCGGTGTGCCTTTAAAGTTGTCACTTTTTGAGGCTGATCAAAAACGCACTGTTTTGTGTGTGTCCCTTTAAATGCAAATGCGCTGCAGCTCCCGACACAGTGGGCGGAGCTTCAAGAGCTTGTGTGTGTTAGCAGCTCCGATTACCTCACGCAGACACACGCTAAAATGTCAGAAACTGTTCTGCCTTTTATGTTTAAACTGGAGTCAGACAAAGATGGAGAGACTAAGAAGAAGAGACAACACGTAGAAGCAACAGGACGTCTCTGAATGGTTAGTTGATGAATTTATGTTGCTGATGTGGAGTTAACTATCTTCAATTAGCATATTCTGTCATGATAATCTATAAATCACTTGTATAGGAACTGTTGTGAGATGCACACAGAGTGACTACAACAGCTCTTCCTCTTCTCAACATGGACTGCATGTTCCCGGGGGGGGGGGGTTTATGTAAATTTTAGGGTTCCTGGGAGGAAGCTCGTGTAGTTCCTACCAGCCGTTTGTTGTAGTCCTTAAAAAACGATTTCTTTAAAAGCAAATATCTCCCTTTGCTTTGAACTTTGAGCGTTGTAACTTTGCAGATGTTGTTTATGCTCAAACAGCAACATTACACACTAACTAAAGTTAGAAAAGTGAAATCATAATCAACCACCCCTTTAAAAATGAAGAAAGTCTATGCCACAATTTTCAGAACATTTCATAAAAATTAACAGTAAGCTATGAGGTATGCAACAAGTTCACAGTTACACAAGTTTACTATCAAATGTAACCACACACACACACGCGCGCGCACACACTCTCTCACTCTCTCTCTCTCTCTCTCTCTCTCTCTCTCTCTCTCTCTCTCTCTCTCTCTCTATCACGTTTAATACATTTTAAACATATTTCCATATAGGCCTATAAATAAACACAAACAAACTTGTCCATGAAACCGGTCTAACAACGTGATTGCAGATCCAGTCACTTTTAGGTGTAACTACAACACAACTCCACTTCCCATGATCCCCTGAGAGCAGATCTAACTTCTCCAGCCCGCTCGGGTCCACAAAGGGTTTTGCTTGGCAAGTGTTAATAAGCAAGACGCTTTGGCAGAGTCACAGACAACCAGCAGCTTTCCTTCCCATGATGCCCGAACTCATGCAGTAGCAGCATGGCTGTTCAAGGTAAGGCTTTCAAGAGCTATTTAAGCTTAAATCTGTTTATGTATTGAAATGAACGCCAAACACACACACACACACACAGGGTTGGGATTATGATTGGCTGCCGATCAGCCGCAGATCTTTGCCCTGCTCTTACACTGGAAACCTATGACATGGAGATGGGCTCGCGGGGCGCGTGTGTGTGTAACCAGTCTATGCATGCAGTGTAAAGATCGAGGATCTGCATCATTCAGCATCTGCGCGCTCATCCTCTGATTCACAGAAGAAGACCACTGAGAGGAGCAGAACACAACACGGCATGTGCACGCTCTCAATCCAATCCGTTTTAATGTGTAAACGCTGCATTGTGTGCGACTCTTTGCCGATTCGGATGCGATGCGCGCTTCATTGAGGAGCGGCGGATTTGCGCGAGCGCGTTATTATTATTAATCAGTTTTCATAAGGCGCGTCTGTTAGACAGGTGTTTGGTTTGTTTCGACCACCTGCTCTGGTGCCATGATGTTAGGGCAATCTCCACACCTCATCGGAGGAATCCTCTGGATTCAGAACCCAATGCGAGGTAGGTTTATTTCTAAAGACATCGAATGATGCTTGTGTCGTATGACGTCTTATCGATCGTATTGGCCGTTTAGTTGAACTAGGAATAATGTAAAGAATTCAAATCACTTCAAACACACGTGATCTTTATGATTATTAAATTCGGTCTGTGGAATGACGGGGTAACGCTCAGACAGGGTTGTCATTCTTTTACTTCAGTAACTGTTTGTAAGGGTTTTATAGTGTTTGTATGAGCTTATGCCTGAAGCTCTCGGGATATCTCCACTGTTCTCTCACTGGATAAAAAGATTCCTTAAACAGATGTTTATCTTTTGTGACAACATGCCCCACAGCCCTGCGTGCTGTCACTGTACAATACAATAAATGTGTTATTATGTAACAATGGATCCTGTCCTTTAACAGCCTATTATAGGCTATTCAGCAGAAAGTTATGAAGGAAACATAAAGCTTTTTGGATACGGTTCACAAATACAGAAATATAGCCTAATGATTAATCTACTAGATAAACTGAACTTTTGAAGAAAAAACACATTTTATCCAGTAGGAACTTGTTTGATCTGATTTGGTCTGGTTCCAAATACAGTATGACTGCAATTCCATTAGCATTTCTTAGATTTGTTGAATTGCCATGCTTGAGTATAAATAACATTTTGATTTCAATATGTTTAATTATTAGAGCCTTGATTCATCTTCTATGCATCTTGAGAATAAATGTGATTAAAGCATTCACTTGATTAAAGTTTAATGGAGATAAATGCATCTTAACCTTTTAGAAAACACCCCATAACATTTTAGTTTTTAACATTGTTTTGGTGGTTCCATCTTTAATTGAGGTGTCGTACTGTACTAAATACTGTCACTTGCCCCCTGTAGGGCCAAAAGCCAAAATTAAATTTCTAAACCTTGTTGTCAGCATACTGAAGAAGTCTTGTTTCAGCATATACAGTCAAGAGAATAGAGAACCTGAGGATTTCTGCTTAACAAACAAAACATAATGGATCTTTAGGGAGAGTACATGTACAATATTCCTCTGAAAAATGGAAACTGCCTAATATCTGTGGCAAAGCTGTGAGTGATTATACATATTAAACGCTTTCTGTTAGGATCTTGCAGTAGCATCTCAGGGGTGTACTTGTGTAAATGCTTTGGCTCTTCACAACACGTCTGATTCTTCTTCGTGATTGGTCTTCAGGGACGTGACATACAGTATCCGCTGAAACCCAGACGGCAGTGTGACTGGAGGGCTGTTTAGCTAATGCTCTGCTGAGTGATTCCTCTTTAGTGGACGCTGTTCTGCTTTTAGAGTGACGTTTACACTTTGTAAGACAGCAAAACACTAGATTCCTGCATTTGTGATGTGCACTAACATTTTTCGGATATTACCATTAACCCTTTAGGCGCCAAGGTTTTTTTTTTAAAAAAATGCTGGATTTTGACATCAAAATGTCAAAAGCTTGTTGCTTGAAAGGGCTTAAAGATAGAGATCTACTGTAAATTAGAAAAACGTTAGGGATGACTGAAAGTTTATGTAGGGTGTAAATATACTCATCTAATTTGCATATTATGATGCCATCAGGGGGCGGCCCTCTTGAATTTCATAATATTCAGGAAATAGTAGATATTGAACTGATGTTTGAACTTATTTGCATGTTTTATTGTTTTATTTTATTTTTAAATCCTCATTCCAAATGATGAGAAAAGAGGAAACCAACAATAACAGGAGAAAGTACTAAATTATTGCTATACTATATTGTAGTAAAACGCATGTGAACAGTAGCCTACTTTTTGATCAGTTTATCAGTAATATTCAGGAAATAGTAGATATTGAATTGATGTTGGAGTTGGATTTGATGGTCAAAATGATCTGTTTGTGCTTCGTGAACACTCGCGCCTTGCGCGGCGGCACCATTGCACGGCAAAGATGTACCGGGAGAAGCGCGATCATTAGACGGCCGATCGTCATTTACAAAAGGCAAATATTCCCCTTCAGAGTCAGAATCAGCGAATAACATTTGCAACACATCCTCACGGTACAAGTTTTTATTAGCCATTTGACGATTTTCTCTCACAAATCTCACAATTTACTCAGACGCTCTGAACTGAACTGCTTCCGCATCAATGACACGCTTAAAGGGTTAATGTAGTGTGTATTATAGCTGTTTGTAGGAAAAAGATCAAAGTGCCGATAAATGGAGTTCCTGTCCCCTAAAAGAAAGAAGCGATTCTGAACTGAAACGAGTCGTCAGTAATTCAGTCTCGCTTCCCGCTGAACTTGCGTAGGTTTGTAACTCATTTACATAATGCCAGTATATGCTCCTGATTGGCTGAACAGCGTCTCTTAGCCCCGCCCTCAAACGCTGTAGTGTATCTGAGACTGGGAGAGTTCGGCTCGTGTTGTTCGTGTCGAGAAGACGCTGTTTTCTACTGACAAAGCAAATCCACTTTGATGAGATTGATACGGTGAAACCCACGCCATCGTTACTGTTCGTATCACTGTGATCAAGAGCTGAGGTTCAGATATGATAATGAGCGTTTGCTTTCTGACCAATCACAGCAGAGCAGCTCTCAGAGAGGCGGAGTTTAGAGAGACTGAATCTTCGAACGAACCGGTTTAGACACTGTGAGAAAAGAGCTGATGCTGCAATTAATATTATGAGAAATTTTTGATCTTGGATGCATGTAAAGATTTTGTAGGAGATTCCAAAACAAAATTAGAAACTTTTAAAATGGCATAATAGGGGCACTTTAAGCAGCAGAAATATGCATGTTATGTTGAAATGTCCGGCGAGTATAAAATGAGGATTGCTCGAGGAATCCGGTTATGCTTCCAGCGTGTAAAAGGGATATGTGTTGGAATGGCCTGGTGACGGATCGCTCACAGTCACATGAGACATTCAAAGACATTTGCATTCTCAAGCCGCTGAACTGACTCAAGATCAAAACGCTGAGAGACTGACTCTCACACACACTCCAGGCGGACTCCGAGTGATGTGCTGAAACACACTGCTGATATACGAACATGTCGACAGATAGTGTGTGCCAGACTACAGATTCTGAAGAGAGCAAGCTTGAGCAAAAGAATTGAGAGGGTGTTAAGGACTGTTTTCTTCTATAGGGCAGTTGAGTTGGCTGTATGAATTTTTTATTAGAGATTAAACATGTTCTTTGTTATGTTTAAAGTTATGACCTACTGTACTTGGTGTCTTCAGGAGGGTTATTCTTTATTTAAGACAAATCAGTCTTATCCTGACCTTTATTCACACCTTTATATCCTGACCGTTGAAAAGTTTGGGGTCAATACGTTTTTTAAAAGAAATTAATACTTTTACTCCGCAATTATGCATAAAATCGGTTAAAAATGACAGTAAAGACTTTTAAATTGTTACAAAACATTATATTTTAAATAAATGATGTTCTACTCATCAAGTGATCCAAAATAATGTAGGTTTATAGTGAGATAAACTTTTCTCAAGGTATGAATACTTTATTTTATGATGTCACAAAAATTCATCATGCGTAGTGAATGGGAAATTGAAACTGGGATATTGAAATCGGTTGACTTGCAGATATTAAAAATACACCTGAGTGCAACTGTTTCTGAAGGTTTAACACCTTTATGGAAACGGATTAATATTGTGTCATGCACCAGTTTGAGAGGTTTAACTCGGCACTATCAATAGGTGCAATTTTCTTTAATTGTGCTTTTTTTCCCTGGTTTTTAAACTTTATTGTAATAGATTATTTTTTACATTATTTACTGTTTCTTCAGCTCCAGCTCTCAAATATTATTCTTTTGTACATATTCCCTTTTGTGACGTCTATCTGAGTGAAACGCTTCTGGGACAAGAACAAATGTGGGCGGGGCTTGATTGTGTCCGTGGGGAATTGATTGGATGGTTGTGGTTTGCTATTGGCTGATCTCATGTGAGTGACAGGTGGCCCCGCCCTCGTCATCAGAGAAGTTATTCTGATTCAAGATTACAAGGCACATGAATTTAAAACGATGTGCACAGATAAATCATTTAGAATTAACATAAAAAAAATAAGAAATGTCAATTTTGATTGTAAGGTGACTTAAATGGTGTAGATTTAAATTTGCACTCATCGGTCAGTCATTGAGGATTTGATTTCTGCATGCGTATAGGTCAAGTATTCCTCAGTGAGTTCTCGAAGTCGACACACCTGAGCAATGTAAAATGTGTTCAGTGTTTCTCATAGCATTCCTTAGTTGAAGTGCTAAGCTGGGGTAAAAATCACTTTCTTATCTTGGAACATCATGTACATTTCTTCTTAGGAATACACCATGTATCTTAAAAATAAAGTTTTTTATTGCATTGATGTTTCCTTGACAAACCTTTAACATCCATGGAGTCTTTCCATTGCACAAAAGTTTCTTAATCGTGGAAAAAGGTTCTTTGGGGAACCTAAACTTGTTCTTCACTGGCATCGCATCGATCTCAATCAATCTTCACAGAAACCTCACACATACTGAGACTCAGACTTGAGCTGATCGTCGATATGGATTGTTCTGCATGTCTATTTATTCACTCCTCAGCTATTTTTACTTTAGAGAGTTAGCTGATGCCAAAGGGAAGGGATAAAGATAGTCGGTCTAATTTAAGCTCTGATTAATATTCATCTGAATCGAGGCTAGAGGAGCTGGCTGCCGTTGTCATCGTCACAGCAATGAAGCGTTAAGTTTGCGGGGCTCTTCTGTCTTTTTTGCTGATTATTTTGCTGTAATTGAAGCACTTTGGCATTATCAGCTCTCCTTTAGGGAACTGTTACCAAGTAAAGGATGGATTGATCTGATACTGAGCTTTGTTATCAGACTAAGATGCTGGACTGGCTGAAGTGTCAATTTATGGTGCATGTCAGCTTATTTTTAACATATTTAGTTTATGCAAGGATAAGCTTTTTACATGCATGCTAAGCAGTGTTGGGGTCAATAATAACTCATCCGCTATCATTACCCGTCACAAACCTTCAGTCAGATTGCAATCATTGCATGCCTTGAATGAATCACACTGAACCGAAATATATTTTTCAGAGCATTGGTTTGTGTGGCTATGACTGGAGATGCACGATATATCGGTATCGGTCGATATATGTTCATTTTTAATGTTATCGGTATCGGCCCAATAATAAAATGTGGCCGATATATTAAAGCCGATAAATAATGTATTATTTCCTTCTTCTGAGACACTTCAGATGCACTCAGGATGGTTTTGAATTTCTTGAAATATGACTGGAATCACTTTGAAAAGGATATCGGCTACATACAGGTGAAACTCGAAAAAATTTGAATATGGTGCAAAAGTTCATTTATTTCAGTAATTCAACTTAAAAGCTGAAACTAATATATTATATAGACTCATTACATGCAAAGTGAGATATTTCAAGCCTTTATTTGTTATAATTGTGATGATTATGGCTTATCTTATGAAAACCCCAAAGTCAAAATTAGAATATTGTGAAAGGTTTTCATATCTGTAGGCCATAATCATCACAATTATAACAAATAAAGGCTTGAAATATCTCACTTTGCATGTAATGAGTCTATTTAATATATCAGTTTCACCTTTTAAGTTGACTTACTGAAATAAATGAACTTTTGCACCATATTCTAATTTTTTGAGTTTCACCTGTACAATTATCATGAGAACATTATTATTGTGTGTTGTTTGGGACATGGCTTTTAATGGTGGGACTTTTGTTTTTGTAATCAGGCTCTCAAAAATTAGATAAAAATTTGGATTTAGATTTATCAGCCAATATATCGGTTATCGACTTTCAAATATAAAGAGTTATCGGTATCGGCCAAAATGTTCATAATATCGGTGCATCCTTAGCTATGACATTAGTTAACAAGCTAGATGTAACAATTTGACGTGATTAGTGACGCTGTTATTCAGCTCAAATCGGTTCAGTGTTGCATAACTGTCAATGTTGCAAACTTCATCAACTTAAAAAAATTGGTTCAGCTATAAAGACAACAGCATCATTATTTATTCAGTTCAATTCAGTTCTCATCCGATAGTGTCAGTGCAGTCAAATCAATGAATTAAATTCTGTTTGCATCATTGATCATCATTTCCATGTAAAGCTGCTTTGAAACAATCTGTGCTGTAGAAATAAAGCTGACTTGGTTTGACTGTATGTTGCTGAACTTCATGTATTGTATGCTAATTTGTCCATTGGTAGGAAATAGTGAGTGTTGGGTTTCACCGTTGCTACATATCAAATTTGGGTAGGAACAAACAGCTGAAAGTTAGGAGGTCATAACTGATTATAGCTTAGACTCTTTACAATGGCATAAAGCACACAAAAAACAAACAAAATGAGAACAAAATAAGATGACAGGTTCTCCTTTGTGGATCTTGAGAGAGTTTTATAAGCAGAAAGTTCACAGTCTCAGTGGACAGACGCCTTGTTTCTGTAACAACAAATCACAAATCCCTAAAATAGGATTTTGAAATGCTTTCAAAATTCTTGCTCCTGATTAAATATTTATATCTGTCTCAGTACTTTGAGTCCATATTAGCTTGCAATGCTTGCTATTTATAATCTCTCTAAAGACCTCGACTGTTTCAAATGTGCAGCAAGCTCTGTTTTGTCTGCTAAGCAAGTTATTGGTAGGCCAAATGTTGAGGATTTTTTTTAGAGTAAAGTTGTCTATTTTAAATGGGTCACTAGCTTTTTTTTTAACTTGCTTAAATAAGTAATATATTTGGAGTACATCTTTGTAGTTTTGAATGGTGGAATTGTAGAGAAACAAAGACCTAGAGGCATTAAAGAGATCTATTATGTGCTTCTACAAAGTCTAGATGTTGTTTCAGGCTCTACTAGAACAAGTTTTCCTGCTTGAATGTTGATTATTTTCCTCATATTCTCCATTGTTGCGGCTCCTCTCTTCCCAGTCTGTCAGTAACGCTCTGTTTACTTCCTGTCTCTATGAAGCCCCTCCTTCTGAAAAGCACACTGTGCTCTGATTGGTCGGCTGGAGCAGTGTGTTGTGATTGGTCGAGCGCTTCGAGTGTGTTTGGGAAATGTCCCGCCCCTTTCCATAACCGCCAGTTTAACACACTACTAACTAACTCAACCAGGCCCCGCCCCTTTATTCTGCGTATGAATTATTATAATGAGGAATATTGTGACGTGTTCGTTCCCGGGAGAAACTCAAGACTACAATGGAGGCGTTTCAGGAGTTCAGAAACACTGACACTGATATATACACTCTAAAAAATGCTGGGTTGTTTTAACCCAAATTTGGGTCAAATATGGACAAACCCAAATGTTGGGTTAAAAATGTAATTTAAAATTTTAACCCAACTTCAACTTTCACTTTCAACTGTAAATTTTTTAATTACATTTTTAACCCAACATTTGGGTTTGTCCATATTTGACCTAAATTTGGGTTGAAACAACCCAGCATTTTTTAGAGTGTAAGATGACTCCCGCTGGAGGGACTTTGCAGAGCCTTGTCGTGCTCCTCAAACAGGAAAGTTAAACATGGAAAAAAGCATTATTGGTCCTCTTTAATACTTGGGAAATGTTATTCAGTCTTAACTTTTGACAAGATGTCATGCTGAATCACTTTAGATGCGATGAGGCAAACTCACACTTGAACCCGGCTGACCAGCGGTACCCCGAGATCCAGATTGGGTTTGGAGATGTAATGAATCAAGGAGACCCACACAGGCCGCGATCCAATATCTCTATCCAATTCCTGAATTAAGGTGACCTACTTTACAGAGCAGGGACAATCCCTTTATCTTGGATGATGGCTTGAAATTGGGAATGGGGGCCAAGATTGGAAGCTTTTTCTTGGCTCACGTATGGGACAATTAGCTCTGTCTTTCCCTCGGTCTTTAAAGAGCTCAATTAGGGCTTTAGCGAGCGTGTCACGTTTCTGAGCGAGCGCTATTGAACTTTCCTCTCAGATTTCACCAGCACAGGTCTGCATACTCAGATCTGTCTGCAGATACAGGTTCAGTAGTCAAGTCAGTCACAATTATCAATTTTATTTTAACTCTCAGAGACCCATTAAAAGTGTTTTAAGGAAAGCCACTGGCTTCATGTTTTGTGGCGAATCTTGGATTTAAAAAGGCTGCAATGAGTTTTCCAGGTTGGACAATTTCATGGTTATTGTTAAATGTACAATTAAATATAGTTTTGCTTTCTTCTCAGCTAGCGAAGAGGCTAAAATTAGGATATGTAGCAGTTTTCTGACACTTTAAACTTTCACACCTCATGATGCAGATGCGTATTTAATATAAGGACCAATAATGTTTTTTTTTGGGGTCAATTTGTATCTTTCTTTAGCTCCAGTTCTTCTCTATATCAGTGTTTCTGAACTCCTGAAACGCCTCCATTGTAGTCTTGAGTTTCTTCCGGGAACGAACACGTCACAATATTCCTCATTATAATAATTCATACGCAGAATAAAGGGGCGGGGCCTGGTTGAGTTAGTCAGTAGTGTGTTAAACTGGCGGTTATGGGAAGGGGCGGGACATTTCCCAAACACACAAGAAGCGCTCGACCAATCACAACACACCGCTCCAGTCGACCAATCAGAGCTCAGTGTGCTTTTCAGAAGGAGGGGCTTCATAGAGACAGGAAGTAAACAGAGCCAGGGTACCCGCGGGTCTTAAAAGCCTTGAAAAAGTCTTGAATTTGATCATCTCAAATTAAGGCCTTAAAAGCCTTGAATTTAGTATACAAAGTCTTGGATTTCGTTACAAAGGTCTTATATATTTTTTGCCTTTGCTAGGATTAAGTTCATACCGTAACAAAATTAACTGTTACTAATGTAGGCTAATACAAAATGTATGCAGCGTTGAGTGCACCTCGCGCTCCACGTAATAGCAGAAAAAGCGATAGCGTGCGCACCGTTACTATGGTTACTAGGCAAGTGAGGTACAGAACAAGATAGCCTAGTTTAATCCGCTGTGGCCACAAATGACAGAATTTAAACCCCAAATAAGAGCTTTTCTGTTAAAAGAACATATTTTCTACCCATCTTCTTTTCAATATCTGGCAACCATGCGCGCGCTCTCTCTCTACACTGCTGAAGAAGCGCGGATGATTTGAAAACACAGACAAGCTTGAGTTCAGCGATCTTTATTTAAAATGTTGTACTTAAATTAAAGTGTCATTCAGTCGGTCTGTGTTCTGTCACGAGCCGCTTGCGCTGTTTGTGCGACTAAATCTGCGATCAAAATGCAGGCTGATATATCCACCAGTGTTCATACGAGCAAGAATGCAATGTTTCCCGAATATCCACACGATTTCAAACGTGACATTGATTTTATACAACAGTAAAAAAGAAAAGAAAAAAGGGTAACATTAAGTGATGTAGGCTACTACATTTAAAACCGCATTGTCAGGCTTGCTCTGTTTTGCAACGAAATATGTGGCTTTGAACGAATCGTGAGATTCAATGAATGAATGACTCAAAGACTCACTCATAAAGATAGTGAGGTTCTGCCACCTACTGGCGATTTTAATGTTTTTTAACATTGCAAATTGAATGAACATTGTTTTATTTAAAGCATTATTATTATTTTTTTTTTTCAAGGTATTACAAAGGAAAAAAATGAAATGGAAAAATGTATTAAAGGGGGCAAATCTTGTCCCTTAATAGAAAAGGTGTGACTGCACCAGGGGGTACGGCACTCTAAAACATTGGAGAACCAAATTATGTAGAACTGCACAAGTGATACTGCTAAAGAGTGCAATGTCAATAATTTATCATAAGCTTAATTGAATTGGCCTAGAGAGAATAATTATTATGACATTTTCTGTCTAAAGACTACATATAAAATAACTACCTGTAAACTAACTGCAGTTTGACTAAAAGTTGGCAAAAAATGCAAAGACTTTTCGTCAACTACAACTATAAAAACAGACCAATAAGCATTTTCGTAAATCAAAAATGGCTGCCAAAATTAACACTGGACTACATACACGTGCGCGCTACAATGCTGTTGCGTATGTATTAAATATGACTGATAATTTAAGTAAAATGTTTTATTTAATTCAAGTAGCCTTGTACATAATTAGTTTCTAGGGTTTAAAATGTATCCAGATTTGACATTTTCCCCTCATACTTCTGTCGGAATGGGTACGAAGTTGGCATTGAATTTCATTTGAAATGGTATTAAAAAGGTCTTAAAAAGCCTTGAATTTAAGTTGGAGGATCCTGGGGGTACCCTGAGAGCGTTACTGACAGACTGGGAAGAGAGGAGCCGCAACAGTGGAGAATAATCAACATTCAAAACATTAAAAACCCGTTCTTTGTTATCCCAGTGAGATAGAAGGCCAAGATTTTAGCATGTTTATCTCACAGCAGCTTGTTAAGCTCATCAGGCTACGTTGGTAATCATTTGCAATGTTTATCTGTGATTTTCTGTGACTCTTTTGAGAGCATAATGTATACAGTATAATATAAGTTTACTTGGAAGATGCTAAATATGATTTAAAATAGCAATGGTGCCGTATTTCCCCGCCAAACCTGTTGCCGTGATACATTTTAAAGTTTGGGTTGGTATATGTACATAACACATATTTAGTAAAACAATATGTATTTAATTGCTTTATGCATGTGTTGCAGTTTTCTACAGTGGGGGTTAAAGTAAATTAAAAAGTACCTTTACTTTTATTGAGTACAGTACCGTCAAGATTGCAGATCAAGATTTATTTTTTAAATAAATTAATACATTTATTCAGCAAGGAAACATTAAAATGATTTAAATTGACTGTAAAGACATTTATATTACATATTTAAATAAATGCTGTTCTTTTGAACTTTATAATAATAAAAAAAATCCTGTTTTCACAAAAAAATATGAAACTGTTTTCGTCACTGATAATAATCATAAATGTTTCTTGAGCATCAGATCCTCATATTAGAGTGATTTCTGAAGGATCATGTGACACTGAAGACTGGAGTAATGATGCTGAAAATTCAGCTTTGATCACAGGAATAAATTACACTTTACTGTATATTCACATAGACAACAGCTGATTTACATTGTAATAATATTTTACAATATTACAAATCAACAGCTTGGGTGAGCAGACGCGACGTCTTTCAAAAACATGAACAAATCTTACCAACCCCAAACTTTTTGCAGTGCACAAGTTAAATAATGCATTAAAAAATCCCAGTTTAATAGTAATGAAATGGTAAATGTTATGAAGCTGTTTTTCCCAGAGAGGATTGGATTCATCTCAGTGTAGTGTCTCTGGTCACAGTGGTTGGTTTCTCCTGTAATATTTACAGTATATTATTGCTCACAGCCTCCATCACAGCGCTGGACAACATTGGAAGTGAACTGGCCTCGCAGCTTTATATCTTCACCCGAATAATGACGTACAGTTGTGTTCTGAATCCGCTGATTCTCCACTTCAGTTTCTGGGTCACACACAAACAAACCACTCCACTTTTAAATGGCCTGCCATCCAGCCTTACTTTATATCACTGGTGAAGAACACTAGAGGCCAACAGCAGCGCAGGCGTGATGTTCACACACTATCGAGTTACATCGACACACTGTTCATTCATCCTTTCCGGCCTTTCACTGTGCAAATCAGCTCTGCTTTCCACACTTTTGTTTTCTTGTGAAAAATCCCGAATGCTGCAGCTCTTTTTCATACAATGGCGGATCATAAGGCAATTTTTGCTTTAAAAAAAGCCATATGAAAACATTAAAATGAACAAACTGAAATTCAGGACTTTTTTTTTTTTTTTCATTCAGTTCGATGGGTTCGATTCCCAATGCAAGCTGCTCACCAAGGCTGCATTTATTTGATTAAAAATACAGTAAAAATAGGAAAATTCTGAAATATTATTACAATTTAAAATAGCTGCTTTCTATGTGAATATACAGTAAAGTGTAATTTATTCCTGTGATCAAAGCTGAATTTTCAGCATCATTACTCCAGTCTTCAGTGTCACATGATCCTTCAGAAATCACTTTGAAACATTTATGATTATTATCAGTGTTGAAATCAGTTTTGTGGAAACTGTGCACTTAAAAAAATCTATTTTTCAAAATTACAAATATATTTTACAAGAAAATGCTATTTTAGTCTTTCTACTTCGGTACTTCACATTGCTTTGTAATTATTTACGCAATTTTACTAGCAATTTCTGAGTTAAAATTACATTTCGAAGTAAATCCTGCACAATTTTTTTCAGGATTCTTTGATTAATAGAATGTTCAGCATTTATTTAAAAATATTGTAACATTGTAACTGTCTTTACTGTCACTTTTGATCCAATTAATGTATCCTTCCTTGCTGAATATTAATATAAAAAAATAAAAAAAATAAACACATACTGTACACCCCAAACTTTTGAACAGTAGTAAATACAATAAACTATTAAAATCACTATAACAAAATAAAGTTGCATACATGTCACTTTTGATCAAATTAATGTGTCCTTGCTGTATTGATTTCTTCACCAAAAAAACCTTTTGAACCATAGAGTACACTATATAGTGCACAATATACGTTGCTTTTTTTTTTTTTACAGACACAATTATATCCTTCAAATTTCTCCTTTAATTTTATATGAACAAAATAACAACATAAGAGTGAGTAAATAATGACAGCATTTTTATTTGTGTGTTGAACTGGCCCTTTAAATGAGTGGGAGGAAAGCAGGGCTGGATTGAACAGTGAAGCATCTCTTTCTCTTCCTCAGTCTCTCGCTCCCTCCTTCCCTCAGTGCGCATGTCGTTCAGAGGAGGAGAAGAACGTCCCGATCTATATTTAGAGGAAAGGCAGAGAAAGACATCTAAACACCCCTCCAAAACACACACAAATCAAGGGCAACGCTCTGTCTCTGAGGTCAAGCATCATGTATATATGGTGGCCATTAGGAACCCTGCTTCTCTTCCAGTGTGGCCCGAGAGAGAGAGAGCGAGGGAGAGGCGCAGGGAGTCTGAGGGAAGGGAACGCTGCGTGCTTTGCATGCTAATCTGCTTTTTGTTTCAAGGCTGCGTGTGTCTCGTATGCTCAGTGTTCGGGAATATTCCCAGCGTTCCCAGTCCAGTGAACGACAGCAGAGCGGTTTGTTCTGCTCCAGCTGTCAGTCGTTCTCTCCGTTCATCTTAGATTGGTTTGATGACCTGTTACGCAACGACACGGCTGTGTTTGCATCACAGCACAATTACAGTGCTATCCAAAATTAACATTTTAATCATTTATTGGGTAACAGTTTAGAATACGGTTCCTTCGTTAATGAATAACTACACAGGAACAAATGAGTAACACAATATTAACAATCTAGTAACTACTATTAACTAACAAGAAATTCTGATTAACGAATTAGTAAATAACAGCGCACAGATGAAAGTGGTAGTTCACTATTAACTAATTGATAACTACTTTTTTTTAATGCTTCCCAGAGAATTACTGAAGAAGATTAATAGTTCATGCAAAACTAATCAATAACTAATGCAGGGCAAATGACTAGCACTACATTAACATTAATAACTGCTGTAAACAAATACACAAGGTTTATCAATATGTAATATGTAATAGAATAGCAGACTTATGATTTGGGAAATAATTAGCCTATACTCTCTCCTAGAGAACTATTTATCAACTGGATAATTTTAAAGAAATGGCTTTTTAAATGCAGTTGTCGGGACCTTACTTGTCCTGTAGTGATTCAATGCCAGTCCAGACGAATGCCAGAAAATTGGCCAGAGTCACGGTGACGGCATATTGAGTTATCGGACATCCAAATACCATATACAGTGATTTTATTATTGAACCTATACCTCAAAAAAAAAAAAAAAAAAAGAAGATTTTATTACTGTCTCCTACCTCATACGTGTGTGCAAATATCTTGTGAAGGATTAGAAGATTCTACACTTTAGGATTGGCTTTTCATGTAAGAATCATGATAACTAACTAGTAATGACTCAAGTGTTACTACATACTTCTAAAGGAATGACTAATTATTTGGATCCGTATTCTAAAGTGAAGATCATGGTAACTAACTAGTAATTACTCAAGTGTTACTACATACTTCTATGGTAATTACTATCTAAAACTTCAAAAAACAAAAAACCTCAAAAGCTTAAAAGAATTAGTAATTCCTTTAGAAGTATGTAGTAACACTTGAGTAATTACTAGTTAGTTATCATGATTCTTACAGTAATTCTCTGGGAAGCATTAAAAAAAAGTAGTTATTGATTAGTTAATAGTGAACTACCACTTTCATCTGTGCGCTGTTACTTACTAATTTGTTAATCAGAATTTCTTGTTAGTTAATAGTAGTTACTAGATTGTTAATATTGTGTTACTCATTTGTTCCTGTGTAGTTATTCATTAACGAAGGAACCGTATTCTAAAGTGTTACCATTTATTGTTACAAACATGCACAGCTTTTTTTCTTCCGAAAGAGATTTTGCAGATTGTAAGAGCTGACGCACACAAAAAGCAACATAAAGCATCATCAAAAGTATATATGAACTATGCACTATAACTGTCATTTTTATATTTCTATACTAAGACTATATTTTTGTCTGAATCCATATGATAGCTTTGCATCAGCAATCCGTGTCATTTTGAGATACTATGATACTATTTGAGATTTATTTTACAGTGTCCTTATTACACGTTACATGTTACTGTAGTAATAATAACTATAAATTGTGCATAATTACATGCAACTAACCCGTATAGTTAATTATTATTACTCAGTACTTAAATGCATTAATACACTGTAACACAGACACCTTAAAATGGTGTAGCCATAGCTTTTATTCATATTTTTGAATTAATAAAAAAAAAATTCTAGTTTAATTCTAGTTTAATAAAATGTAGTAATTTTATTTTTATTACTTAATTTTATGAAATGAATTTGTTTATTTTATTTTAAGTTTTTTTTTTTTTTTTATGTCGATATATAGTTTTTGCTATTTCAGTTTTAGTACATCGTTAATCTAAATGAAAATGAGGAATTTTGGAAACTACACTGTAAAAAATATTGTTGTTTCTGGTTAAAGCAACAAACATATTTTTTTATGAAATTTTTTATTTTTTTCCATTAATTTAACTATAATAACCCTATAGACTGCAATTTACTTAATTTGTTTATCATTTGCTTTGCTAAGAAAAAGAGCAGCTTGGGCATTCTGCTAAACTTCTCCTTTTTGTGTTTCTCAGAAGTCATACATGTTTTAAAAAGACATGATGAATAAATAATAACAGAATTATATCCCCCCCCCCCCCCCCCTGCGTGTTTATTGTTTGCAAAAAGATGGGATGAAAATGATTGAATTATTTGATTATGATTGATCATTATACATAATCACAAACATCTCTGTATGCGTTAACAAACTGCTTTGGTTCTCTCTGAGAAATATCAAATCCTTGGTTATGATTTTATGTGTCCATCATATTTATGGTTCATGATTCATTAATATCAGACAGGAGGATTATAGAAACGCTGTGGTGTGTGTCATAATTTTGTCATCTCATGCCATCTAGAGGATGATGTGAAACACGCTTATGAAAGTCTGGCATATGAAATAATAGTCAGAAACACAATCACAGATTACTGAACCCAATATCATTGAGATACTATTATATATTTTTTATTAATATTTTGAATTAGTTTTTGTTTGTATATTTTCTGTTTTAATTTTAAAGTTTTAGTAAATTTTATATTTTTATAAATTATTTCAGTTCTAGTTTTGGTTATTTTAGTCCACCAAGTTAAAATAAAAATGAGAAATGTTGCCTCGGCAACTAGCTGAAATAAAATAAGTTTTGCATATATTTTATTTTATTTCAGTTATTTAATTTATTTCAAGCAACAACAACAACAAAAAAAGTTTTTTGTATGGTTTGTTTTGGTTTTAATGTTAGGTAACCGGATTGAAACTTTAGACAATTTTTTTTTTTAAAGTTCCCCCTTTTTCATATTCAGTATCATATTTCATAGGTCAAACCTGAGCAATATTATGTAATAAATGGTGCTGATGAACGAAAAGTAAGATGAAATTTTGATGTTTTTAATGTAAATCAATGAGATCTTTATAAACGACTACTGACATAAAATGCATATCACACACACTCACTCACACACACTCTCTCTCACACACACACACACACACACACACACACACAGCTCCACCTTGTGGTCGTCTCTGGTCACTAACTGATCTGCTGATCTCCACAGCTGTCCACTGCAATCTGACCCAGAATGGGATCGACCATCAGGTGTGCTCAGAGGAAGTGACATCACACCGGGAGGAAGTGTGTGTTGATCATGGACTGGATGAGGACAGTCTGGGTTTTCTGGAGCAGAGTCCTGGTTTCCAGCGCCGATCTCCACCTCAGCGCTCCGTCTCCGAATCCGAGCTGTCCCGGGTGAGAACATCCCCAAACTCACATTACATCATGTTTCTGATCACCAATGATGCATTTATCTGAGCAAAAATATTATTATTAATAATATTATTCCAGTGTAAATCAGCTGTTTTCTATGTGAATATACAGTAAAGTGTAATTTATTCCTGTGATCAAAGCTGAATTTTCAGCATCATTACTCCAGTCTTCAGTGTCACATGATCCTTCAGAAATCACTCTAATATGAGGATCTGATGCTCAAGAAACATTTATGATTATTATCAGTGACGAAAACAGTTTCATATTTTTGTGGAACATTTTATTTTTCCATATTCTTTGATGAATAGAAAGTTTAAAAGAATCGTATGTATTTTTAAATAGAATATTTTGTATCATTTTAAATGTCTTTACTGTCACTTTTGATCACCTAAATGCATATTTGTTGAATTAAAAAATAAAGTAAAGACATTTAACACACATGTGGATAGTAGTGTATGGAGAATATCACTCATTTATGTGCTTTAAACAGAATATACGTCCCATAATGCATCATTTCACACTATTGCTGTAGCGTTAGTGAATTAACATGTTGACTGTCACACTTCTTCTTTATTGCCTTTTTATCATATATTTAGTATTAACCATACATTAGGTGTCATCCGAAGCTTATGTAATTGAATGCATATATATCGTCATGCGTCTGTGACATGATCTGGAGCAATGCATTATGGGTGAATTTCATGAAGAAATGCCCAGGTCATATTTCACACTTTAAATCAAGGGGAAGAAATTATATTTTGCTTATAAAAAATATATAGACTATAAAAAAAAAAAAATCAGTATTGAAAATCATCCTGTCTGGACACAGTGATTTTTATTTTATTTTTTATTTTATTTTATTTTATTTAAATTGAAAAAAATTTATTTTATTCTTTTTTATTTTTTGCATTCTTTTTAAATGGCTTTGTTTTCTTTAGCAATATTTATATTAATATTTTGCTTAAAGAAAAAAACTATTACGATCCTGTGTGGACACAATGATTTTTATTTTATGTTTATATATATATATATATATATCTTTTTTTTTCTTTTTTTTAAATGGCTTTGCTTTCTTTAGCAATATTTCTTTTTTTTCTTTTTAGTGGTGATGGTAATATTTGTCTTTGCCGTTTTTATTATTTGCATATAATAAGTGATGCAGACTTAAACCTTTAGATAAGAGAAGCTGAATTAAAACATTTCTAATATGAACAAAAGCTGACATATTTTTTCACTCTGTTACCAGGATTATTGTATACTGTACAAACACAAATAATGAAATAATAAAATGTTAATTAAAATAAAGTTCAAATAAAATAAAATAATAGTAGAAAATTAGAAATGTTGCCTAAATTAAACCTACATAGTTATATTTAAAAACATGTTTTAGTAATTGTATGTGCTTTTGTCATTTAAAAAAAAACTAAAATAAAATAAAATGAACACAAAAAATAAAGCTAATTCAAAATATTAATAAAACTATAAAAATACTCTGTACATTAATCTGACTGACATCACTAATGTTTTTTGTTCAGCTTTCACCACAAGATGTCACTGTAACGCAGAGTCTGCAATACTCAACTGTCCATCTGTCTTATTAATCTTCATGTTAGATTTATTGTGCATCATATATGCAATGCATTTACAATACAGACAAATTAATCAAATCGTCATTCCATCAAACTGTAAAATAGTGAAAATGCATTTAGTCATTTTCATTGAAGCCATATATTTTTCTCCTCCATCTTTACTAATTAATATTGCTTATATCGATCAGCCCTTCACATCATTTGCCTCTAATATTAATTCTGTTGTCGTAGATGATGAATTTTAGTGTGTTATGATGCATCCATATCTTCAAGTCATCATGCTTTGTTGCTATAGTAACATGAGAATTCTTGAATTTTCTAATTATACCAAGGACGGAATGACTGTGTGTGTGAGAGAGTGAGAGTGTGCGTGAGAGTGAGAGTGTGTTTGCATGTGTGTGTTTGCGTGTGAGTGTGTGTTTGCGTGTTTGGGTGTGAGTGTGTTTGCGCGTGAGTGTGTTTGCACGTGAGTGTGTTTGCGCGTGAGTGTGTTTGCATGTGTGTGTTTGCGTGTGAGTGTGTGTTTGCGTGAGTGTGTTTGCGCGTGAGTGTGTTTGCATGTTTGTGTTTGCGTGTGAGTGTGTGTTTGCGTGTTTGGGTGTGAGTGTGTTTGCGTGTGAGTGTTTGCGTGAGTGTGTTTGTGTGAGTGTGTTTGTTTGCGTGAGTGTGTTTGCGTGTGAGTGTGTTTGCGTGTGAGTGTGTGTGCGTGTGAGTGTGTTTGCGTATGAGTGTGTGTTTGCGCGTGAGTGTGTGCGTGAGTGTGTGTGCGTGTGAGTGTGTGTGTGCGTGTGAGTGTGTGTTTGCGCGTGAGTGTGTTTGCGCGTGAGTGTGTGTGTGTTTGCGTGCGTGTGAGTGTGTGTGTGTTTGCGTGCGTGCGAGTGTGTCTGTGTGTTTGCGTGTGAGTGTGCCCATGAGAGTGAGTGTGTGAGTGTGTGTGTGAGTGTGTTTGCGTGTGAGTGTGTTTGCGCGTGAGTGTGTTTGCGCGTGAGTGTGTGTGAGTGTGTTTGCGTGTGAGTGTGTGTTTGCGTGTGAGTGTGTGTGTGTGTTTGCGTGAGTGTTTGCGTGTGTGTTTGCGCGTGTGTTTACGCGTGAGTGTGTGTTTGTGCATGAGTGTGTGTTTGCGCGTGAGTGTGTGTGTTTGCGTGTGAGTGTGCCCATGAGAGTGAGTGTGTGAGTGTGAGTGTGTGAGTGAGTGTGTGCTTTTGTTTTTGTGATATATGAGGACACAAATGTGTATAATGACATGCATATTACACTGGTATTACAACTTACACGTGATATATGAGGACATTGCATGAGTCCTCATATTTCAAATAGCTTAAAAAACATAAAAAACAATGGGTTTTTTTAAATGTAAAAATGCAGCATGTCTCCTGTGATGGGCAGGTTTAGGGGTCGGGGCAGTGTGTGTGTGTGTGTGTGTGATGGGCAGGTTTAGGGATAGGGGCAGTGTGTGTGTGTGTGTGTGTGTGATGGGCAGGTTTAGGGATAGGGGCAGTGTGTGTGTGTGTGATGGGTAGGTTTAGGGATAGGGGCAGTGTGTGTGTGTGTGTGTGATGGGTAGGTTTAGGGGTCGGGGCAGTGTGTGTGTGTGTGTGTGTGTGTGATGGGTAGGTTTAGGGGTCGGGGCAGTGTGTGTGTGTGTGTGTGTGTGTGATGGGCAGGTTTAGGGATAGGGGCAGTGTGTGTGTGTGATGGGTAGGTTTAGGGATAGGGGCAGTGTGTGTGTGTGTGTGTGTGATGGGTAGGTTTAGGGGTCGGGGCAGTGTGTGTGTGTGTGTGTGTGTGATGGGTAGGTTTAGGGGTCGGGGCAGTGTGTGTGTGTGTGTGTGTGTGTGTGATGGGTAGGTTTAGGGGTCGGGGCAGTGTGTGTGTGTGTGTGTGTGTGTGTGTGTGTGTGTGTGATGGGTAGGTTTAGGGGTCGGGGCAGTGTGTGTGTGTGTGTGTGTGTGTGTGTGTGTGTGATGGGTAGGTTTAGGGGTCGGGGCAGTGTAGGGGGATAGAAGATACAGTTTGTCCAGTATAAAAGTCATTACGCCTATGGAATGGAATGTCCTCATATATCACAAAAACACGGCTGTGTGAGTGAGTGGTGTGTGTGTGTGAGCGGTGTGTGTGATGTCCCTCATCTGTGTTTAATTGGATCCTCTATAAGGTCCTGCAGATCTTCGGTGTCTCGACTCCAGCCCAGCGTTAGACCTCATCACTCCAGTAGTGTGTGTCTGTCAGGAGGCTCGGGTTAATTATCCGGCTGCTGTTTTCAGTGTGTCTGTGACTCTCGCCCCACTGGAGGCTGTTCTACTGACTCGGTGTGTGTGTGTTTCTCTGACTCGGTGTGTGTGTGTTTCTCTGAGCTGAATTAAAGAAAGCTCACACTCACGACGCACTCAAAGGCCAAGCAGTGGCATTCGATCAGCAGTCGTCTCGTCACAGCGATAGTTCACGCAAAAATGGCATTTTGTCATTATTTACACACCGTCATGTTGTTCCAAACCTGTGTGATTTCTGTCGACTACTTTCAACGCAAGTACAACGAATAACTCAAGCATTTAATCTTAGAAAAGTCTCAAAAGCTCAGTAACGGCTAGCAAGTGAATAATCTCATAATCATTGAGTTGAATGGAAGAACCAGATCGTTTGTAAATTAATCATTTGACCAATTCACTGAAAGGATCGGATTCATTCATCAGTCAGATATTGAAGAAACGGTTCCATATAGAAACAAAGTCGCCCTGTAGTCAATAACTGTATCCCTTAACTCATCTTACACCAAAATGACATATTTAAACGTTTTTTTCTTCATGCCTTAAAATATCTTGAATGTAACTCGACACCCTTGCCTCATTTAGTATGCGCGGTTCTATGAATATGCAAATGAGCCCCGCCTCCACTCACTCCCTCAGCTCAGAGATCCACTGGTTGACGATCACACGTTGATCTGATTGGTTACAAGGTCGTTTGTGACGTCAGAAACACCAGCGATTTCAACCCGTGTTTTTGAGACTGTCTTTGGTTCACTGCAGTTTTAAGCAGAAAATACTCAGCAATGCTGTCGACTTATGAACTTACACATGGTGTGTCTTAAAGCGTATTAAAAACACCACATAGACACATAAACAACATTAAACGCTGGATTTACACCACAGGGGGACTTTAAAGGGTTCCTTCAGGTGCTTCATATATAGAACCTTTCATTGGATAATTTTATATGGTTTTAATTAAGGTTATGAATTAAACAGCTTGAAAACATACTTTATCAGTAGAAAAATTTAAATATCTCGTTAGACGTGAATGTTTTATGAAATCAGTTAAGACATTTCTCCTCTTATAGAACCATAGACTTCTGTATAGAACCGCATTGAACCTTTTTTATAGTAGTGAATTAATTCTAACAAATGACTTAATTTCAATTTATATTTCTCACCAAGATCACTCTGAATCTCAAATGCTTCAGTTCTCCTTTTATCCTAATTTCATGAAAAGACCAACCGGTTTAGCAGGTTTAAAAACATCATGAAGGAGCAAATGATCACAGAATTTTTATTTTTTGCTGAACTATTCTTTTAAAGTCGACATTAGTCTGCAATTTTCTTCTCTATTGTGACGTCTATCTGAGTGAAACGCTTCTGGGACAAGAACAAATGTGGGCGGGGCTTGATTATGTCTCTGGGGATTTGATTGGATGGTGGTTTGCTATTGGCTGATCTCATGTGAGTGACAGGTTATAGCCCCGCCCAGAGATGAGGGGAAGTTATTCTGATTTAAGATTGTGCAGAGTAATGATTTGCACGGATAAATCATTTATAATAAAACCCGCAATATTCCATTAAAAAACCCAAGAATTGTCCGTTTGTATTTCATGGAGGCTGTAAAAGCGTAAGTCTGATCTGTTCTGCGTGATTGTTGTGTGTCGCAGCTGGGAACGGTGAAGCTGTCGAAGCCGGTGGCTCTGTGGACGCAGCAGGACGTGTGTAAGTGGCTGAAGAAGCACTGTCCCAATCAACACCAGGTGTACAGCGACTCCTTCAAGCTGCACGACATCACCGGTAAACACACACACACACACACACACACACACACACACCTCCTGTCAGTCTGATCATGATCTTCTCCAATGTCAAATACCCACAGCTCTCACACACACTGCTCTCACACACACACAGAGACATTCATGACGACACTGCCATTAATTGCTACCGGCCCCGTCGAGATGATTATTAGCTCAGGTGTGTGTGTGTGTGTGTGTGTGTGTGTGTGTGTGTGTGTGTGAGAGAGAGAGCTGTGTGTGTGTGTGTGAGAGAGAGAGCTGTGTGTGTGAGAGAGAGAGAGAGCTGTGTGTGTGTGTTTTTTGTGTGTGAGAGAGCTGTGTGTGTGTGTGTGTGTGAGAGAGCTGTGTGTGTGTGTGTGTGTGAGAGAGCTGTGTGTGTGTGAGAGAGCTGTGTGTGTGTGAGAGAGCTGTGTGTGTGTGAGAGAGCTGTGTGTGTGTGTGTGTGTGTGTGTGTGTGTGAGAGAGAGCTGTGTGTGTGTGTGTGTGAGAGAGAGAGAGAGCTGTGTGAGAGAGAGAGAGCTGTGTGTGTGTGTGTGTGTGTGTGAGATAGAGAGCTGTGTGTGTGTGTGAGAGAGCTGTGTGTGTGTGTGTGTGTGTGTGTGTGTGTGTGTGTGAGAGAGAGAGAGAGCTGTGTGTGTGTGTGAGAGAGAGCTGTGTGTGTGTGTGAGAGAGAGAGAGCTGTGTGTGTGTGTGTGTGTGAGATAGAGAGCTGTGTGTGTGTGCAGCGCCGCCGCTCCCACCACGCGCATCACGCGCTGTGCGTAGGGCACCAAGTGCTGAGGGGGCACCAAAAATAGCCTAATGAAAAACCAATCATCAAACTTCTTGTTATAATCAGATTCAGCGCGTTCTTCCTCTTCATTCCGCAGCGGCGCCGAGCAGAGACAGAGAGCACGTCAGAAACACAGGACAGGGTGTGTGTGTGTGTCATGTGTGTGTTCATCTGAGCCTCATTGGTCTGTCACTGCTCGTCAATGTCAGAATATTTGAGATGACCAATCAAATCAAAGTAGGCGGGCTTTATGTTCACAGACGCTGAGCGCGAATTTTAACAGTGCAACTCGACGCTTCAGTGTACGGTCAAGTGCGAGATAAGATGTAAGTAGCTAAACTTAACTTTATTTGACAGTTTTTTTTAGGTCATAAATGATAAACGAATGACAAAAAATAATTAGGCAAACTAATATAGTTTTGTCTAATTTCGCTATTTTGAACTGAAAATAGGCCTATGTAACATGTAGCCTAGTGTAATAGTTTAGGCTATTGTCATTGTGAGGGGACAAGAAACATGAACAAAGCCGTTTTCATCATGTTAGCCACAGGATTAATAATGAATGTGTACATATTGAGAATAAAATACAAATTGTAACCTTTAGAAAATTAAAAAAAGCCAACTTTAGGAGGGGAAGAGACAGGGCAAGATAAAAACAAAGAGAAAAAGAGTGTGATGCTGATGAGGAGAGAAAAATAATCAGCTGCCCACTGACATGGTTTTAAAGCTGTTGTTATCGATATTTTTTTTTTTTTTTTTTTTGCCTTCACAACATCTTAAAATGCACATCTGTAGTTCAGAAAAATCCAAAATTTCCCCCGAACACCCCTAACTAACCTGCCTCAAATTCGGAACCCCAGTGATTATAAAACCATGCCATTGCATGGTAATGAAACTAGTTAATAGTAAGCATTAGACCCTAAACTAAAGTGTTACTTTTTAATTTTTGCATTTTTTTTATAAATCATACCCTCATTGGGGGCTTAGCCCCCCTAAATGAAAATCCTAAATTAAAATGTTTTTTTTTTTTTAGGGGGGGGCGGGGGGGCATCATAAAGGAATTATGCTTAGGGCACCAAAATGGCTAGCAGCGGCACTGTGTGTGTGTGAGAGAGCTGTGTGTGTGTGTGTGTGTGTGTGTGTGTGTGTGTGTGTGTGTGTGTGTGTGTGTGTGTGTGTGTGTGTGTGTGTGTGTGTGTGTGTGTGTGTGTGTGTGTGTGTGTGTGTGTGTGTGTGTGTGTGTGTGTGTGTGTGAGAGAGAGAGCTGTGTGTGTGTGTGTGTGTGAGAGAGAGAGAGAGCTGTGTGTGTGTGTGAGAGAGAGAGAGCTGTGTGTGTGAGAGAGAGAGCTGTGTGTGTGTGTGAGAGAGAGAGAGAGCTGTGTGTGTGTGTGAGAGAGAGAGAGAGAGAGAGAGCTGTGTGTGTGTGAGAGCTGTGTGTGTGAGATAGAGAGCTGTGTGTGTGTGTGTGTGTGTGTGTGTGTGTGTGTGAGAGAGAGAGAGCTGTGTGTGTGTGTGAGAGAGAGAGAGCTGTGTGTGTGTGTGTGAGAGAGAGAGAGAGCTGTGTGTGTGTGTGAGAGAGAGAGAGAGAGAGAGAGAGAGCTGTGTGTGTGTGAGAGCTGTGTGTGTGAGATAGAGAGCTGTGTGTGTGTGTGTGTGTGTGTGAGAGAGAGAGAGAGAGAGAGAGAGCTGTGTGTGTGTGTGAGAGAGAGAGAGCTGTGTGTGTGTGTGAGAGAGAGAGAGCTGTGTGTGTGTGTGTGTGTGTGTGTGTGTGTGTGTGAGAGAGAGAGAGAGCTGTGTGTGTGTGTGAGAGAGAGAGAGCTGTGTGTGTGTGTGAGAGAGAGAGAGCTGTGTGTGTGTGTGTGAGAGAGAGAGAGCTGTGTGTGTGTGTGAGAGAGAGAGAGAGAGAGCTGTGTGTGTGTGAGAGCTGTGTGTGTGAGATAGAGAGCTGTGTGTGTGTGTGTGTGTGTGTGTGTGTGTGTGTGTGTGTGTGTGTGTGTGTGTGTGTGTGTGTGTGTGTGTGTGTGTGTGTGTGTGTGTGTGTGTGTGTGTGTGTGTGTGTGAGACAGTGTCTTTAATGTCGTGTGACCTACAGTAAGTCAGTGATGGATGACTGTACCGCTGTTATTCATGTTGTATTGTGTTTTAATGTGTTCGTACTTCAAGAAGCGTTAGAGAGATAAATTGCATATACAGGCTTCACATTCTAATGAAAGCAACATACTTTATTTACCCCTACAGCCATATATTATATTATATTATATTAATAATAGTACCTCAATAATAGTACCATAATGATACTAAAATAACTAATATATATATATATATATATATATAATGTACTTGTAATTTTACTTATTTTGTTGTATGTAGTTTGTATTGATTTTTCTTTTTGTACATCAAGTTAAACTGAATGAATTTTTTTTTTTTCAGTTAACAAACTCTAGTTAGTTTTAGTAACCCTAATTATATTTATGTGTGTGTGTGTAATATATATAATTATATAGTATTTGATCTTTTGGATTGTGAATGCAGTTTGTGTTAAGCTAATGCAAGATCCAATTATCCATAATTTATTAATAAAATATGCAAGCTGCTTGATTTGATGATCCAGGATTAATTAACAGGAATCTGTTCATAAACATCAGGCCTCCCCAATTAGAGACACAAAGCAATTTGCATCATGTCTGGTCAAACCATGCGTAGCGCAACACGTTTCACCGTAGTAAACCGAGATCTCCAGACGACACGCTTACACACACACACTGGCTTGTGCAACTCACGTCAGATGAGCTGTGCTGAAACCACTCATTTTACTAACCTTACATCCGAGTTATTGTGTGCCATTTTATAGATATTTTTTTAATTTAGATTTTAATTGATTATAAACATGGCTGATTTTCACCATGTAATTTGTATTATTTTTTTACTTCAATGGATGTGCAGTTATATGAATAATATATTAATTGTCTATTTTCTGTTTCAATTATTATTTAAAAGTTTTAGTAATTTTGCTGTATTTCTTTATATATATATATATATATATAGCCTAATTTTCGTTTTTTAATATTTCCATATATTTTTATAAATTGTTTTAGTTTTGGTTATTTTAGTTTTAATATGCTATTATATAAACTCTTGGTATTGATTTATAATCAGATCTCATTTTAGAGTTATTCCACCTGAAATTCAGAAGGATTAGCAAACTCTTTCATACATTATCAATCCACACAGCCTCACATACAGCTTTAAGATGCACATAATTACTACCTCATTATTTGCCACTAAGTGTGGTGTGTTTCGTTTGAACAGCGTAGTAAGATAAACCTTTTCAGATTCACCGTCTCCCGAATCTGTGCTGAGCTGAGAGTTTGACTGGAACACCGAGCTGTCATTAAAACTGCATTAAAGCATATTAAGGCATAATTAGATATTAGTCCCTAATCTGCGGTAATTACTAAGACAGAGGCAGCGAGTGCGTTGGTAAATGAGTTAAGCACATATTTCTGATAGCGTAGGTGTCGTCAGGGGAGAAGGTGTGCACTCGTTCTGTGTAATATACAGAAGATAAGAGAGAACGACTGAAGCTCGGAGACAATGAACTCTGGGCTGGATTTCAAAGAGACGTCAATCCCAGTAGGGTTATGAAGACGCAACCATTAACGCCTGTTTAGTAACCAGCTGTTGTTTGACATAATAGATAACTGGAAGTTCATTCTTTTCTGTGTTCTTTTTCTAAACACATGGTGGTACTTGCATCTGTACACCAGGGGCCCGTGCCATGATGACGACGGGAGATGAACACACTCGGGGTTGCGGGATACCATGATCAACTCTCTCTGTCAGCTCAGGCTTTATACTGAGTTTAGGTGTGACATCATCAGTAGCGAACAGCCAATCACACGCTGAGAAAGGCCCTGTCCTAAATGGCACACTCCGGACTTGTCCACACTTCGGTGACGTCATGTAGTGCGGACCTATAGACCTTATTCGCAAACACCGGAAGTAGCTAACCGCGGCCATTTTGTTGACATGACATCTGTCCTGCTGCCTCTAGCCGCGCGCAGATTTGAGTTGAGGGGAGCAGTGTTGCCAACTTAGCGCCTTTGTCGCTATTTTTAGCGACTTTTCAGACCCCTTTAGCGACATTTTTTCAAAAAACCGACTAGCGACAATTTTAGCGACTTTTGGACAAACCTCAGTAACCTCCAAATGTTGCCAGTCCTATCCTGCGAGCGCGAGGTCTTGCTTTCTCCCTGTCGTCACTCTCTCTCGCTGCGTCTCTCCTGTTCAGGGAATGGCTGAGAGGAGCGCACGGTCGCTGACAGACGCGAATGAGCAGTGTTTTTCCACGGACTGATCACTTATCTGCTTTTCTTTTGTTTTATATTTAAAGAATTTAGTTTGACCATTTTAATTTTATTTCTTTTCTTGTGCTTATTACTTGTAACACTCACTATCACATAGCTTAGTTCATCCGGTTCCCTAACTCTCTCAATTCAGATAATGTTCCACATACTGTAGGCCTATAAAAAATATAATCATTCACTAAATTATAGCTACTCGTTCAATTGTCTGACAACAAAAAAAATAGGAAATAACAGCTTTATTTGACATTCGGCTATATTATATTAAATAGAGCATTAATTTAGAGAGAAAACGCACTAGGCTGACAGAACGCAAGTACGACGCGATGACGTCATTAATATGCTAATTGACGTATGACGTCATCTAGCGACTTTTAGGGAAGGCCTTAGCTACTTTCCTTTGAAAATAGTTGGCAACACTGGAGGGGAGCAGTAGCGTTAGCCTAATGGCTTCATCTCGTCGGTATCAAGAGAAGATAAGCTTGATTGGTGTGGACCCACATCAAATAGACCCAATAGCAGTGCGTAGGTTTGATTTTGAAATTGGTGGGGACGGGGACATCAATATTTAATATATTTAAAGTTTTGATCGAAAATATTGCTAGGGATATATCAGTGTCACTGGATATTGGTAGGGACACGTCCCTAGCGTCCCTACTAAATTCTACGCCCCTGCCCAATAGCATTAAGTAAAGATCCGTCCTTATTGCCAGCCGTAACTTATCTGGATATTTATAACTAACTTATTCCGTATACAAACTACAATTTACCTCAACAAGGCAACATAATGAACGACACTCGTCTCATTCGTGGAGGTGGAAAAACAAGTTCTTGTGACATGCAAGATTTGTTGTATTAAAATGTAAATGCAAAAGAAAAGGCATGAGAGTCGGTTGTTAAGTTTTCATTTAAAATGTTTGCGATTTTAATATAAGCACATGGTTACATATTTGACCACTTGCTTGAGCAACTAAATATATAGAAGTAATGCATGGAATAATTGGCTTACGTTGTTAAAATAGTGAGTATGTGTTAAAATAAAAATAATGAGTGTGGGTGTTTGTGGTACAGCCGCGGATCAGTTACGCACTGCAAACGCAGCACATAAAGCACTTTAGCGCGTCCTGCTTCTGTACCGTATACGCACCGCACACGCATTGCACACGGATTATGTGTGAAACCTGTGGTAAAATGATGGGAACAGACTTTTCTGTGGGGAGTTGGCTGAAAGTTTAGCCTATTTATCCTAGCTAGCCTCTCCTGCGCTGGCTCAACTCTGTCTCCTTCCCTTCACGTTTTCTGACAGTCGGTAACTTATCGCATAAAAACTAACTCCGGGGATCTTATTGCTGTTGTTAGAACAGCCGTGTATTACAAAACACACCATCACGCTGTTTAAAAAAAAAAATACAGTGATAATACCATGGATAATACCGACGCTGCCTCGCTTGTCAATTGACCGACTAACAGTTGCCGTGGTTTCTATGTCAACAATATGGCCGCCGCAAACATTGATGACGCAGATCGAATAACATCTATAAGACCCTTAAGGCCAATTTATACTTCTGCGTCGGGTGCGCGCAGTAGGTACGGCGTAGCATACGCACAGACGCGTACCATACGCCGTACCCTTCGCCGTAACCTGACGCGCACCTCCTCAAAAATGTAACTACACGTCGCGACGACGCGGACCGCAAGATCTGTGATTGGTCGGCTTGGTAGCATCGCGTTTCCTCCTATGCATTTCCGGCGTGTTCTTCTGCACCGCCCGCCATTTTCAAATTCTAAGTACAGCAAAACTGTTAAAAAAACTAAAAATTTACCTTTTCCACCTCGATAAGCTCCAACTCCAACATGATCTGCTCTCTTTCAGTCGCCATTGCTTGTAGTAACCTAAACTCAAAACAGCCGCGAGGAATCTTCTTCTTGCCGCGAGGAATCTAAACACAGTGGAACATTAAAACCCTCCGCCGCCAACTAGCGTTTCGGCGCTGTACTGCAGAGCAACGCAGACCTAAACGCAGAAGTATAAATGCTCATGACGGCGTCGCCTACGTGCGTAGCCTACGCCGTACACTACGGCGTACACTCGACGCAGAAGTATAAATTGGGCTTTAGCGCGAGTCCGCGAGGGCGCATAGCTGGGTTTCAGTCACGTGATTATGATGACGCGCGGAATTCAGATGGAGGGCAGGGAGTGAAGAGCGCAATGGACGAGATGGAGGAAAGTCTGCACTGGACTACTTTACACGCTATTACAAGAGAAAGATATAAACAAAAAATCAAACATATGTTGGACGTGATCCTTACGTTATGAAGAGGAGCGATTTTTCAACTGAATTGAACGATTTTCCTGCCATCGAGGCGGTAGATATCAGCAACTACCTCGTCTTACAGACATACTTTGACTTTACAAAGTTCGGAAACGTTACACGTTAACTTACACGTTACACAAACATAGCCACTTAAGTTGTATTAACTCGCCTTTGACGAAGTGATTACTGCACACACGGGCATTTTCCCATTCGGCTCCTCCCGACCGCAGACGTAGGTTTGCAAGCCGTTTTTCCGGAGTTTTTCGGTCAATTTCTTGCATTCCCCCCTTATGAACAACATCTTTTGGTACACGATAAAAACTCCTCGTGGTTTGATCGATTTAAGTAACCATAAACGACGCAAAACATAGGCATTTTGAGTTTGTTATAAATACAGCAAATCACTTCCTGCCTTCCATTTGCATTTCGCGCCATGGCAACGCAGTGGCGTGACGTCATATGAAAACAAGCTATTTAGAGGTGTTTTTGGGACAGACTCGATCGTCACGCCGGAAACAGGAAGACGGTCTGATTGTTGTTATGGACAGGAGCCGCAGGTTCGGGGAAATATGCTGTCTATT
Organism: Rhinichthys klamathensis goyatoka; assembly: GCF_029890125.1. Taxonomy (NCBI): domain Eukaryota; kingdom Metazoa; phylum Chordata; class Actinopteri; order Cypriniformes; family Leuciscidae; genus Rhinichthys; species Rhinichthys klamathensis. Next base: position 383,874 of record NW_026607069.1, read on the forward strand.
GTTGTGGTGTTTACATATGACTCAGTAAAGCCCTGATATTCTGTTCTATTTATTTAATGAATCATAATGCGATCGTATTATTCAGCTCGCTATTATTAGCCTATGTTTGAGACATCAACCACTGGTTGATGATCATAATGTTTGTATAAACTTGTCATAGAAACCGTAATGATAATTACACTTAAATATTTTCTTCTCAGCCATGTTAACAATTGTCCGTGAGCGAAATCTCCTCCCATCCGTCGTCTGATTGGCCTTTCGCAAGGATTCCTGGGTAGTTAAAGTGCGTGGAGCCTGCATCTATGTGGGCTTCGCTGAAGACCGCTTCAAGGGGACACAGGGGGCGCTGCTGAGCACACTACACAGCGTTAACATGCTAAATGGGACGGCCTACGGACTCGTAGACTCGGCGAGCGCGCGCAATTTAAGTCCACGAGACCGAAAGTCCGCATGAAGTGCGCCATTTGGGACAGGGCCAAAGAGTGAAACTCATTCAAAACTCAGTGAAATTCATTTCTCGCGAGAGAAACAGCGCAATTCACTTATTAAATAGAATTTAAACAAATTTACATAGCAAGAAGAAAATAGCTGTCTAGGACAACTAAAAGACAAGTCTCGCTACTGTATATCAAGGCAAGTAAACGTTATGAAGTTAGTTTATACAGTTGATAAAGGTAGAGAGAATTGAACATAAGCTCACATTGTATAGCGTCATCTATTCATTCTAAAGCGTATTTATATCACCTTTATATATTTATTCCTTTAAAATCTGCGTAATAATAATTGATGAACTAAAATTGTACATGTGTGATCGATTAAGGGTATAATAATTACATAAATAATTTCTAAATCATACAAATTTATTATTCTAAATAAGAATTACTAAAAGCCAGACGATTTACCCTTTAAAAATCATTTGCTGTAGTGACCTTTAATGTGGAGTGGCTTTATCGCGTCAGACATGTGACACTTTGCTCACAGCTGATTGGTCGAAGAAGTTCCCGAGCCAGGTTAGCCGTGGAGCGTGAGTTACTATGGCGATGAACACGCTAAACGCCAAACCACTTTCATGGTGCCTAAACCCAGGGTTGGCGCACACTAAACTGAAACACACCTGGCTATCCACCTAAACCGGCTTCATGGTACAGGCCCCAGGTCAGTTATAAGACTTCCTATGCCAGGTGTGTGATGATATCCTCTTTCGGTTGTGGGAAAAAAAAGCTGGATATTTATCAAGTCTTTTAATTTTTTGCATTATAACAGATCAGTTAAATCAGCCAGGTCAGAATTATTGCATTCATGTTCTTGTTGTTGTTGTTTGTTTTGTTTTTCAATGTAATAATAATAATTGTGCCCTTGGCTTGATTCACTGTGAATAATATGTGCTGTGAAAACAGAGAGAAGTGCGATGCAAAGGCATTAGACTTCATATGCAAATTAGGCGTCAACTAGTTAAAATGCGCACATTCGCATCTAATTGACAGGGCAATGCAGGTAAATAGGATAAACAAAACAACTAAAGCATATCACCACAGAACGTCCCCAGTTAATGACTTGCATACATCAAGAGTCTTTCCCCCTGAAATGTAGAAATCTAAATTGGTGAATTTAGAAGAAATCTACAGATGCAAACAGATGGAGGATCGTAGGTTTAAAACAAACTCCATCTAAATGTGGATTTTGAAGGTTTTATTTGATGATGATGATACAGTCCTCCCTCAAATGTGAAACTGAGTCCATGTCACCATCAGGTGTAGCAAATATATACTTGATTGAAACGAGTAGCAATAGAAAACATGCACATTGTGGCATGGTTTCCTTCGCTGCTCTATGAATACTAGGAGATATGGTTTCTGTCTGAACTGATTATTTTGTAGACATCTTTTGAAAATGAAACAAGTGCGTGAGTTTGAGGCAGATAAAATTAACTTTTTTAATTTAATTTTTAAAAAAGGAAGTCAGAGTTGTGTTAATATATATACTTTTTTTGTTTAAAAAAAGTAATAAAAAATACGTAATTATGAGAAGTGCCCTTTTTTTCACTTGAGCCCCTGCCCCTCAAAATGTCTGTTCTCGTCCCTGGACCTCATTCATATATTTTAATTTAATTAGTGCACAGAAAGCCACTGTAGACAGCGCTTAGAATTCACAAAATTACGCCAAAATGCTTGTTTTTTCGAGTATCTTCACCAGCATATAGCATTAAATAAGTTTAATGAAGTCTTAAATGAGAAAATGTGTGTCAGATCCGCGTCGGCTCTTAAATTGACAGAAGCCTATTAAATCTGCTGCTGTTTGTCAAGTAAAGAAGAGTATAACTCACTGCTCTCCTGACTGAATAACTTTTGTAGCTTTAATAAGGATTAATCTATGTACTATTTATAATTTATGCATTGAAGAGTGAAGTGTTTGATCTAATTAAAGGCTAAAATTGAGAAAGAAATGTATTTCATAGAGACATCAGTTGCAGTATTGGGGTATGATGCCTTCTTTCATAAAATAAGATGCCATTAAACACACATTTAAAGGTGCCCTAGAATGTTTTTTTTTATTATTTTATAATGTTTCCTGGGTTACCCTTATAATGTTAGTATGTTTTTTAGATAAAAAATAATATAATTTAGAAATAAATGGCATTTTTCCTAGCCTGATTTTAGCCTCTGATTTGAACACTCTGTTTGAAGGGGCGTGTCTCTGTGGGATTCAGTGTAACCGCGGCCACTGCTGTGATTGGCTGTGGGATTCAGTGTAACCGCTGCCACTGCTGTGATTGGCTGTGGGATTCAGTGTAACCGCGGCCACTGCTGTGATTGGCTGTGGGATTCAGTGTAACCGCGGCCACTGCTGTGATTGGCTGTGGGATTCAGTGTAACCGCTGCCACTGCTGTGATTGGCTGTGGGATTCAGTGTAACCGCGGCCACTGCTGTGATTGGCTGTGGGATTCAGTGTAACCGCTGCCACTGCTGTGATTGGCTGACATGCTTGCATATGAAATAGCAATGCATTACATGTGAAACTCTCTCCCGAATACTTTTACTACAGCTATTATACGTTTTTACTATAACAGCTATCGAGATTAACGAATCGTGAGATGTTTTTAAAGTATTTAGATCTATTCCCATCACATAAAATGTTGCCGTGATGAGCATTGAGCAGATGACAGTGTGTTGATCGCGAGAATGAAGATCTTATCATTGCAAAGCAGTTTCTAAACTCTCTCTAAGGCTTTCACCAATGCAAACACGATGATGTAAATACACTGTAAAAAAAAAAAGTTTTTTCACAGAAATATACTGTATTATTTTACAGATCTTTTCTGTTTTTTTTAACATTACGTGTAAATGTCATTAAAATACAGAAAAAAACTTTTATTAAAAACATTAACCATAAAATAAAAGTAATAATCTGTAAATTCATATAAAGAGAAATTATAGTTTTTTTACAGGATTATTCTTTTGTTTAATTGGCTTGAATGTTAAATTACATTAAATTCTATGTAAAAAGACAAAAAAAATCGCTTATTTAAAATTAAGACAACTATGTGTTTTTTTACTGTGAAACCTTAAATTTAAGGTAAATACATGTAAAAAAAACAATCGTAAAAAAACGGTAAAAAGTCTGGCAGCAAAGTTGCCAAACACTTACCGTCAAATTACAGTAAAAAACCTTAAGTTGTTCTACGGAATAATTCTGTTTTTTAAAATACAGATATTTACTGTAAACATTTTCTGTATTTTTACAGTTCCACTGCTGTAGAATGAAAAGAAAATCTCATTAAAAAAATGTCTGTAGAACATTAAACAAATGAATAAATCTGCATATAAACTTGAAATTATTGCAGGAATACCTTACAATTATACAATTAAAGAAGTCTTCTGTTTTTACACAGTATTCTTTGGTAAATTCATAACATTATCAATTACATTCACAAGAACTCCCCATCAAAGTACAGATTTTTAGATGTAAAACACGTACTTTTCACATTAATGTATAGGTTTACTTTGAATAAACTTACTTTTATAGTAATTTAACGCAACTATCCAATATATCTACATACTTTTAATTCAAGGAGTTCACTTTATATAAACATTGTTTTATAGTAAATAAAAGCAACTATCCAATATATCTACATTACTTTACCATTAATGTATAGGGTTAGGGTTAGGTTAGCACCTCACACCTATCAAATACAGGGTAAATGTAAAACTTCCAAGTCCCCTGCCACCAATGCAGATATTTTTCAGAAGCAAAGATAAACTTTGCTGGCCACATCAGCTTAAGATTCAACAAGTGCAGATACAAGAGTGATAGATAAAAAATATATACATAAAATAAAAATAAAAAAAACAGCTATGTAGGCTATACCTTTCATGCAGATATGCTGTAAATAAAAATTGAACATAATAATTACTGTGTGTTATACTACAGAAACAGATAAAAAAATATTGCCTTGAAAGATGGATGAATACAGTAGGAGATATTGTTGCACAAGAGCTTCGTTGTGCAGTGTAACGTGCGTCATTGATTTCATAACGAGTTTGGCAAGTGTCCAGATAAACTCGCGCTGTGTGGAAAGATTGTTCTTTGATCGCTTTCTGTATATACTATGTTCACAATTTAAATACGATTATTTTCATCCTACTAAAAGAAACGATGTGAAGCTGATATTTTAGTCACTGGCTTGACTTACTGATGCATAAACAGTATTGAACGATTTTGAGAGAAAGATTACCTGTCTGAACTTGAACAATTACACATCAGAAAGTGTTGCTTGGTGGCTCGATCCGAGGCCAGCTCTGTATTGGCCCAAGTTGAGGAAACACTCGGTGAAATGTTTGGAAATTTCCAGAGAAAATAAAATTAACCCATTGTTTCTTCAGAGGCTCAGATGAAGGAACTAAAAAATACTTTTGTGTTCATGTGTACATCCACACTGAGCAACTGCCATGCTTCGGCTGCGCAGTTCCGCCTGGCATTGAGGGCTGGCATTATGCAAATATTTGGAGGCGTACATATTAATGATCCCGACTATTGCGTCACAGTCGGTATTGTGTGGAGAACCGACCGTTTTTCAGGGGTGTTTTTCATAAACGTGAATTAAATGAGAACGCGAAAACAGTCCAGTTTGAGATTCACTCTATGTCATGTCCATGCACTGAACTCTTGTTATTTGACTATACCAAGGTAAATTCAATTTTGAATTATAGGTCACCTTTAAAATATAGGTTACTGTCTTTGTTGTTTCTACATTCATTTAGAGATTTAATGTAAAATAATTTAAAAAAACTTTAATGTCAGGTGTGATTAATTGTGATATATTACAGAAAAATTTGCAATTAATTCGGGGTTTTTTATCGATTGACAGCACTAAATGTAATTTATTTAATATATTATTTTATACTATAATACATTTAGATTTTTTTTTATTAAAATAAATTATTGTAAAAAAAATGTATGTATAATAAATAAATTGGTGTTTTAGGTGTACAGGTCAATTTAGAAGTGTCGTTTATTTATGGCACATTTAAAAAGTCATGTGATCAAACACAATGAAATATTGCATTTGAGCAGAAAAAACTGAATCGGTCACTTTTACTTGCGGTGTGAATATTGCTTATACGGTTTTATTTACAACTTCAAAAGATCAGTTTAGTAGAGTACTTTTGCAAGAAAATACTATTTCAGTTTTTCCATTTCACAATTTCACGATTAATTCCCTGTTACTTGCTGTTTGTCTTTGTAAGTGTTTGAGAAATTGACTAGCAATTTCTGAGTGAAAATTGCTTCTGCACCATTTTTCTCAGTGCAAGTGTCCATTCTTGAACCAGTTTCACAGCAATGATGAAAGATGTCACTGGTGGGTCTGGTGTGGGAACTGGTGGGTCTGGTGTGGGAACTGGTGGGTCTGGTGTGGGAACTGGTGGGTCTGGCGTGGGAACTGGTGGGTCTGGCGTGGGAACTGGTGGGTCTGGCGTGGGAACTGGTGGGTCTGGCGTGGGAACTGGTGGGTCTCGTGTGGGAACTGGTGGGTCTGGTGTGGGAACTGGTGGGTCTCGTGTGGGAACTGGTGGGTCTGGCGTGGGAACTGGTGGGTCTGGCGTGGGAACTGGTGGGTCTGGCGTGGGAACTGGTGGGTCTGGCGTGGGAACTGGTGGGTCTGGCGTGGGAACTGGTGGGTCTCGTGTGGGAACTGGTGGGTCTGGCGTGGGAACTGGTGGGTCTGGCGTGGGAACTGGTGGGTCTGGCGTGGGAACTGGTGGGTCTGGCGTGGGAACTGGTGGGTCTGGCGTGGGAACTGGTGGGTCTCGTGTGGGAACTGGTGGGTCTGGTGTGGGAACTGGTGGGTCTCGTGTGGGAACTGGTGGGTCTGGCGTGGGAACTGGTGGGTCTCGTGTGGGAACTGGTGGGTCTGGCGTGGGAACTGGTGGGTCTGGCGTGGGAACTGGTGGGTCTGGCGTGGGAACTGGTGGGTCTGGCGTGGGAACTGGTGGGTCTCGTGTGGGAACTGGTGGGTCTGGTGTGGGAACTGGTGGGTCTGGTGTGGGAACTGGTGGGTCTGGTGTGGGAACTGGTGGGTCTGGTGTGGGAACTGGTGGGTCTCGTGTGGGAACTGGTGGGTCTCGTGTGGGAACTGGTGGGTCTGGTGTGGGAACTGGTGGGTCTGGTGTGGGAACTGGTGGGTCTGGTGTGGGAACGTCAGATCTTCACATCTAAATCCCCCTGTTTCATGATCATTGGCTCACTCTCTGTGGTTTTACAGGAAAGAAAGGAAAGTTTGACAGATAAACGAGTCCAGCTGGGATGTTAGTAATCTAGCTGTTCTGGTGTTTCCACATGTGCTGGTCAGTCAGTGTGTGTGTGTGTGTGTGTGTGTGTGTGTGTGTGTGTGTGTGTGTGTGTGTATGTGTGTGTGTGTGCAGTTCTGGCTCTCGGTCCAGAGAATACTGGGTGTGTGAGACATTGGGTTTATTTATTGGACTTTAATAAGAGTTATAAACAACTCATGTAAAGGAGACTCCCATCAGGCTGCACACTGGTGGTCTTGGCGTAGTTTATGGACTTTTTATGGACTTTGATCATTCAGCTGACATTTTCATCAGAGCGAATTTATATATATATTTTTTTGTTTCATTTTGAAAATTACATGCTGTAAAATGGGACATATGATGTTTGTTGAAATGCCTCTTTTTTTTTTTTTAAGATATTAATATATCTTAAGGAGGCCATATTATGACCTTGATGTAGTTTTCAGGCTCTACTAGAACAGGTTTTCCTGCTTGAATGTTGATTATTCTCCTCATATTCTCCATTGTTGCGGCTCCTCTCTTCCCAGTCTGTCAGTAACGCTCTGTTTACTTCCTGTCTCTATGAAGCCCCTCCTTCTGAAAAGCACACTGTGCTCTGATTGGTCGGCTGGAGCAGTGTGTTGTGATTGGTCGAGCGCTTCGAGTGTGTTTGGGAAATGTCCCGCCCCTTTCCATAACCGCCAGTTTAACACACTACTGACTAACTCAACCAGGCCCCGCCCCTTTATTCTGCGTATGAATTATTATAATGAGGAATATTGTGACGTGTTCGTTCCCGGAAGAAACTCAAGACTACAATGGAGGCGTTTCAGGAGTTCAGAAACACTGATATAGAGAATAACCTTGTAAATGCAGAGCTTTTTCATGCTCATGCAAAATAGGTCATCTATAAAGATTCGGCACATGAATGCTCGTGTGTTAGGGCTGAATGTGTGTTTAACTCCAAAGTAACTGCAATGATGTTTTCCACAAAACATTCCCAGGGTCGGATCAAAGGACCCAAACTACTCATCGATCTGGCGCGACGCCCTCTATAAACACACAATCTCATCTGGAAACTGCATGGATGACGTCTGCACAATAGCAACTGCAGTTGTTTCATATTTGATGCACCCTTTGCTTTATTATTTACTTGGTACTTTCACAGTTTTTGGTTTGCTGTCCTGTGCCGGATGACGTTGTGAATAAAAAAAAAACCTTAAGGAAGGCCTGTTCACAATATGAATGATAATTATAAAAAATATCTATATTAGAATCCACATCAATGTACAATATAGTTCTTTTTTTGTTGTTTTAATAAGTATGTTGCCGCTTTAAATGCTTGAGCTCTTAAAGCAAAATGGATTTTGATTGGCTGTCAGTGTTTCTATTGTTTACCTGCTGGAAACTATCATTGTGAAAGTGATTCCAATGATATCGTTTCTCTGTGCCGTTATTATAGTTGTGGTTTGGACTCTGCTATTCTTTTATATTTTTAGAACTGTATCATTATAGTTAGCATGTGACTGGGAAAAGTAGCATACAGCACTGAGAAAATGTACATCTTCAGCCTTTATTCAAACGTTATTGAAGATTTCGCAAGCATATTGTGTAGTTGTGCTTGGAGTCAATTGTTTTGTTGTGATAATAACGCAGTGAAACATGCCAAATTGTGCGACATCATTTTTGACCAGGCTGTCATATAAAGAAATTATGAACACATGCAAAAACAAGGGAGAACCAATGAAATATTAATAACTGATTATGTTGTAGTCAATGTGTGCTTGTTGTTTTTTCTATGCATTTGTTTTTACATGGTAAAACCTGTAGTTATAGTTTGGCTCTCTTTTTTTTTTTTTTGCCAAATAATCTTTTAGTCCCTTATTATAATCAGAAAAATACTTTAACCAAGTTTAGTGTTTAGTTCTTTCCTCATACTTAAAATTTTAAAACGATATACAATATATACAAAAAATAAAACCATATTTTAATGGTTGCATCAAACTTGTTGGGTCATTAGAAACAAATATCTACTCTGGACATCACTTGTTAATCAAAAATTGCATTCATATGAACTGACATAAACATGCAATTAAAGGGATAGTTCACCCAAAAATGTAAACTCTGTCAGTAATGACTCTCCATCATGTTGTTCAACCCCGTAAGACTTTCGTTCATCTTCGCAACACAAATTAAGATATTTTTGATTAAATCTGAGAGCTGTCTCACTCCTCCATAGGCTTCTATTGTAATTGAAACTTGCCGGCCCAGAAAGTTATGAAAGACATCGTTAAAATAGTACCTTAAGTTTATCAAGCGACGAGAATACTTTCTGTGCGCAAAAAACAAACAAAAATTTATTCAACTCTTCATTTCTTTCTCTGTGGGCCTCGAGTGAGTTCTCGTAGTGTAACAGCGCAGCGCTTTTGGGTTGCACGTCACACGCAGGCTCACTATTGGTCAGCATCACACACACATGACCAGCGTCGGCCAATAGTGAGCCTACGTTCTGACGAAGCGCTGCGCTGTTACACTACGAGAACTCACTCGAGGCCCACAGAGAAGGACGAATAGTTGAATAAAGTCGTTATTTTTGTTTGTTTTTTGCGCACAGAAAGTATTCTCATCGCTTGATAAACTTAAAGGAGAACTCCGGCGCAAAATGAACCTTTGGTCTAATAAAACATTGGTACCTAGTCAGGGCCGGCGATCGCCTAGGGTGGCAAATGTGTTGGGGGCGCAGTCGCCCTCTAGTGTCGCCCTTTGCCTACTTCCCATTAATCATAGAATTAGAATGACAAGCGAAATAAAACATGTTTATTAAACATGATCATCATAAGGCGCCCCTCAGCCACACGTTTAATTACTTGTCAACATGATTATTAGATTGAATTGACCGCTTCAGACAGGAGCCATCTTTGGAAAACAGTCTTGACTAATCAAACCACGAACGAAGTGCTAAGTGAGCTGAACTGTATGAATGGCGTTCGTGGTTTGATTAGTCGAGACTGTTTTCCAAAGATGGCTCCTGTCTGTATACACGAAGTGGACTGTCTTTATCTTTATCTTCTTATTAAACGGTCTGTACACTTACAAAGTTCTCAATGCTTCGTTTTGCATGTAGGGACCCTCATTATGTTACTGTGTTCGTGTGGGGCTATTTTGAGTCTTGTTAGTGGTATTAACTAGCGATTTCTTTTTACTTATTAAATGCCCCCATTACTAGCGTTATACGCTAAACAGTTTTTAGAGATAAAACTCTTTACATTCGATTATCATGAAAACAAATCTCAGAGAACGGTTGACTAGGTACCAATGTTTTATTAGACCAAAGGTTCATTTTGCGCCGGAGTTCTCCTTTAAGGTTGAGCCGCTGTAGTCACTTGGACTATTTTAACGATGTTTTTCATAACTTTCTGGGCCGGCAAGTTTCAATTACAATAGAAGCCTATGGAGGAGTGATCCAGCTCTCAGATTTAATCACAAATATCTTAATTTGTGTTCTGAAGATGAACGAAAGTCTTATGGCGTTGGAAAAACATGAGGGAGAGTCATTACTGACAGAGTTTACATTTTTGGGTGAACTATCCCTTTAATTGCATGTTTATGTCAGTTCATATGAATGCAATTTTTGATTAACAAGTGATGTCCAGAGTAGATATTTGTTTCTAATGACCCAACAAGTTTGATGTCTTATGGCGTTGGAAAAACATGAGGGAGAGTCATTACTGACAGAGTTTTCATTTTGGGGTGAACTATCCCTTTAAGGATTTTGTCCCTCTGATACAAGAAAACAACAGATTTTTGCCGTAATAACAAAAGGGTCAGTAAAGTAAAGTCAGTAATAATCTGCTAAATCCCGTTCCAACGCAGCTCTGGAGCTCAGGATTTCCGGGCTCCCGGCAGCAGTCGTGTGTGTGTTTGGGATTCAGCTCGATGTCCTCAGTTTCAGCTCTCGGTGTTCCCGGTGATTTCCTCGAGCGAGATGATGAGGAACGAGTGTCTGAAATGATGAGGTTTGAGCATCTGAAATTGCAGTGTACCGCAGGGATGCAATTCACAGCCATCAGATCAATTTTCCAGTATTCTGTGGAGAAGGACGGAGAGAGGAAAGATCGGATTGAATTGTGGTGATGTTGGAGGATAAGAACATGATGTGGCCTGAATGAAACCACTGCAATTTTTTGTGTTTTGAAGGATTCTGAAGGGAAAGGAGGCGGTTAGTCTTTTGATGGCCACATTAACAATTAATAATTCGACCGTGATCACTCGCTCCGCAAGCGTATTATAGCTGTTATACGTGATAAAGAGGTAATAGTCGCGTTCTGATGGATGTAGAGGTGAGTGGTGTGCATATTGAGCAGACGACTCGCACAAGTGACGCTTCTCTGGATGATGATGATGATGTATAATGATCATCTTGATAATGCTGTAGATTTGTCTTCAGGGGAAATGGAGGCCTGCGGCAAACCATCGGATTGTGCGATAGTATCTTTCCAAACGTGCATGTCCTGTGGGAAGACATGATCTCGATGCTCATTCATAATGGTTTGTCTCAGTTCTTGTTATTTTTCAGGTAAATGTTATGAGAGATGAAGGGAAATTTCTCCACCACTAGAGCCACAACTGGAATTGGAACAATTATTATCAAACAGGTTTCTGAAACACTCATCCATGTCTGCTATTGGTCTAACCAGTATAAGCTAGTAAACCAGTATATTGGTTGAACCAGTCAGGCTGGTTGTGATTCTGCAATGTTCCTCGGTGCCTAAAATGGTGTGTGTGTGATTATTTTTCTACTGTATATAATTTTTTTACAGTGAATTGCTGCCATTTTTACAGTGGATTTCTCCTCAGCATCAGATTCACCGATTTCCAAATCTGTTCTCACTGGCATTTTTCATTTAGACTTTGTTCCTCCTCCATGTAAAGTAGGTAATTATTATCAAACAGGTTTCTGAAACACCCATCCCTGTCTGCTATTGGTCTAATCAGCATAAGCCCCACCCCCAAACTCACGTGATTGGTTGAACCAGTCAGGCTTGGTTGTGATTCTCAAACGAACTGCAATGTTGATGTCGCCTCAGTGCTTAAGATGGCTAGTTGTCTCTTCATGTTAAGCTTGAATATGAGGAAATACTTTAAGATTGACATTCATGAACTGCTTTAATATTACACTGATTTTACTCCTTTAAATCAATTAGTTGAAGTCACAATCACAATCATGAATGTGTTGAACAAATGAACGTCACTAAGCATCTGTGTCTTTCTCTCTCGCTCTGTTCATCTGTAACTCTCTCTCACTATCTGCCCTCTTTTAAATAAATGCCAAATGCCATTGTCCTCTTATCTAGTGATCAATATGGGCTCAGCAACAGGACTGGCCCGATGATGATATCAGTTCAATCTCCTGCCAGAGATTTGGGCTTATTAAGTTGTTCCAGGGACGTCCTGGGAACTTTAGGAACACTGAAGGTTAAATATTGCAGGACTTATTCCTCTTCTTGTGTGTGTGTGTGTGTGTGTGTGTGTGTGTGTGTGTGTGTGTGCGTGTGCGTGTGCGTGTGTGTGTACGTATACAGTATATGTATGCGTATGTATGAATGTGTGTGTCTGTGTGTATGTACTATATATGTGTGTGTGTGTGAGAATGTGTGCTCGTGTGTGTGTGTGTGTGTGTGTGTGTGTGTTTGTGTGTATGTACTTGCGTGCAGTGTATAAGTAGGATGTGTGTGTATGTACAGTTGTAGAGTGTGTGTGCGTATATATACAGTATGTGTATGCGTATGTATGTATGTGTGTGTCTGTGTGTATGTAGTATATATGTGTATAAGTGTGTATGCATGTATTTGTGTGTACGTGTGTTTGTGGTTTGTGTGTGTGTGTGTGTGTGTATGAATGTGTGCTCGTGTGTATGTGTGCTTGTGTGTGTGTATTTACTTGCGTGTATAAGTAGGATGTGTGTGTATATACAGTTGTAGAGTGTATGTACAGATGTGTGTGTGTGTGTGTGGTTATTTTGTATAATTTGATATATATTTTCACAGTGAATTTCTGTTTAGCATCAGCTTCATAGATTTCCAAATTTGTCCTCAGTGGAATTTTTCATTTAGACTTTGGTGCTCGTCCATGTAAAGTAGGTAATTTGGCAGCATAATCTGTCATGATAGATGAAAAACTGTGTGGATCAGCGAAGGGACGTACTTGGCAGTCGTGCACCTACTGTGTGTGTGTGTGTGTGTGTGTGTGTGTGTGTAAGAGAGAGGGAGAGAATGAAAGGTCCTCTGGGACTCATGAATGCAGCTGCGGTTAAACTATGTGAAGTATTGTACAGTATCACCTGAGGAGTTTGCTTGTCCAGTCCAAGTCCTCAGTGTTTCTCAAGTGCAGTCCTGCTCGCTCACTGTGAGAGTTTTGTCAGAGAAATTGAGGTTAATTTCCATCTTTATAGGCCCCAGAGCCGCCCTCTTTCTTTCCTTCTGTCCATCATCCTCCTGGTTGTTGCAGTAATTAGCCAGGCATTGGTTCACATGTAAAAGGGACAGATCCCTCGAGTGAGTGAGAGAGAGAGAGGGAGAGAGAGAGAGCTTTAAGATGGTCCATTCATCAGGGCTGGAGACGAGAATGCCAGTCCAAAAACCACAGGGAGAAAGAGAGTGAATTTATGTGTCCTGATATCTCACATATGCGGAATCCAGCTATTATAATAGTAATGGCATATTTGCTTGCAATTTTATTTCATCAAAATGCACTTCTAATTTTAAATGGCCATCAATGTAGAAATATATGATTTACAGCCAGATTAACTTCCCCCTCCATCTTGTGTCATCTTCTCTTCTCTGATGACGAGGGCGGGGCCACCTGTCAATCACATGAGATCAGCCAATAGCAAACCACAACCATCCAATCAAATCCTCACAGACAAAATCAAGCCCCGCCCACATTTGTTCTTGCTCCAGAAGCGTTTCACTCGGATATACACAATGGGGAAGAAATGCTGACTTTAAATAGTCATTGTAGTAGCACTGGAAAACAGGCACAACATTATGCAGTAGATGCCGATAATCCAAAAGTCTATGGGAAAATCCTATTTATTGTACAGTACTTTTTTTTTTTTTTTCTCCAACATCAAGTATTGCCTTTAGAGTTCTAATATAAATCGAATTTGCTAATATTTAAGAAATTTATATTTAGCTTTTCAGCCATTTTGACAGCCCTCATTTGCAACCCGAGAATAACTTCTGATGATGAGGGCGGGGCAACCTGTCAATCAAATGAGATCAGCCAATAGCAAACCACAACCATCCAATCAACTCCCCACAGACAAAATCAAGCCCCGCCCACATTTGTTCTTGTTCCAGAAGCGTTTCACTCGGATGAAAAGACATGCCGACTTAAAATAGTCATTGTATTCGCGCTGGAAAGCGTCACAGCAGTGTGCAGAAGAAGCCGAGTATGAAGCGTCGGATCAGTTTGCCGAAGTCCAAATGCTGTTCAATTCTTAAAGCCATTTCTCTGTCAGTTACACAAAGATAAGTCGACACAGGCCGTGAACAGAGAGAAGCGCAGCACTGGCTCAGCGTTCACTGCAAGTGTGGGAAGAGACTTTAACAGTCATTAACTAGAGTTTTGGTTTTGTATTTAGTCGTTTTGTTGTGTCCATTATAATAATTTTATTGGCAGGCAGTATTATGACTCATTATTTCTGTAATTTACTGCTAAATTTCTTATTTGTCCTTTTTTACAGTAGTTTCCAGTTTTTGCATCACCACATGGAATGCTCTTACACCTAAAGCCTTTATTTACAGTTTTTCTCGATTGCTAAGACACATTTCTTGAAAGCTGCTCTCCTTTTCTCTAAACTGTGAACACAAAACCCAATTTTCAAGCTATATTCACAAAACCTCAGACTCTTCTTGCTAAACCAAACTTTCACCTCAAAACAGTTCAATCTGTGCTCAAAACTGAACTATGTTGTCAAATCGTGCCCCAAGTCAATCAAAATTAAAAACGCTACTGAACAGTCACTAAACACTACGTAGAAAAATAGAAAACACAATGCTCAGGACATGAAGCTGGAGAAATAAATGTTTAGTGTTCACGGCTAAATGCATATTGCAAAACAAAAACAACTGTGCATTTAGCACTTGTACAAAAAGACAAAACAGAAATCTTGTGCATTTACACGTAGCACTTGTAAAAACAAACAGAAATCTTATGCGTTTGCCACTTGTGTACAGTACGCCCATGTAAAAATAAAGTACAAAAAAATACAAATAAGTGCATTACTCAGCCACAGCATCATGTCTCCGTACTGGGTCAGGCCACAGGACTTCATCCACATCACAGGCCACATTTTGTCTGGTCAGGCAACGGGGAAAACCCCTGACATGCCGTATCCAGGCTTGGCATGCCTCCACACCTGTGCCACCACAGGCGAGTCCCATGGCTTGCAGGAGATTTACCCTGGTGTAAGGTTGGCGTTCATATACCTTCCACCGCCATGAGGAGAAGAATTCCTCAATGGGGTTTAGGAAAGGGGAGTACGGTGGAAGGCAAAGATTACTGTACAGTAATACTGTAAAATCTTGGTTCATATTGAACCACTCTCTAACCTGGAGGGCTCTGTGAAAACTCTCTCAGAATCCTCTCAGATTTCTATCCATTGTAGGGCCTCACAAACCAGTGCTCTATGAACTGGCTTACTGTATATGTTCCCTCACATCATTAGCCACAAGTGTGATCAATTTTGAGTTGTGTTCAAGTGGTGACAACTGTGCTTTAATTGTGTTTGACTTTTGTCACCTGTGCTCACCATTATGCAGCACGGGTGCATCACAATGAAAATGTGTTGGCAAGTTGTGTCTAAACAGGTGAAAAGTTCTTATGGTTTTGCCAAAAGAGTGATTGATTCAATCAGTGGGTTCAGGCAACTGAGCATTTGGTTCAGACAATAGGGTTTAGTGTTTTAGCAATTGAGAAAAACTGTAATGCGTCATATAAGTATTTTTAATGCATTAATTATGCCTTATGCATTGTATGGTCTCATAATGCATTATAACTGTGGTTACAATTATACATAAGTCTCATCTATTTAGTGAACACACCATTAGAAAGTATAATGCATTAAAACACACGACAAACATATTATAATGCATTATCAAGTACATCATGAATACCTTTAAAATGCATTATACATGAAGGCTTTAAGACAGTGTTGCCGTTACGGGAATCTAAATTGTTGTTTTTTTTGGCTAGCTTTCAGTGATTTTTGGGAAAACCCAAAAAAATATTGGTCTTAGAAGATGTTTCTGTTTTGAGTCATCTGCGAAGCATTGTGTAATTGGTATAATCTGCACAATTGTTGGCCAACATGTCCTGTGTATTTAGGAGGACGTAATATTTTATGCTTTCTTCTCCACCTTATCTTGCTGAGACAGCGTGTTTCCCCGTGACCCGTTCCTCCTGCGAATCTACATCTAAAATGTTTTTATTGGAGCGTTTCTTGTTTAAAATGGCACATCTCCCGTTTCTTCTCATGCACTCACATTTGTAGCTCTCTTCCCATCTGTATACGTCTCCTCTTATTTTCTTTCTTTCCTGTTTTCACACTCTCCCATCCTCTCTTTGACTCATCTTCTCAGTCACACACTCGCGCAGTGATTCAGAGAGAAGACACGCTGAGTTTCTGTTCCTCATTGAACGCTGCCAAAAGAAGGGGTAGTTTGGCACTCGACCAACACACTGAAATACCGTACCCCGATCACCTCAACCTACACGCCTCACACACACACACACTCCGATTTTCTGCTTCTAATGTTCCGTGACTAAAGATGCCCATCTGTGCTCATAGCGCCTCGATATTCTATTCAGAAATATAGATGCCATCAAAATATGATGCAGTTCGAGGTGATCAGAAATGAAAGGAATCTTTCGACTGTGACTATTTTACTTTGTCATGGACTAATTCTTTCTCTCTAAAGAAAATGTTTTTTCTGCAAAAGAATCCTGTTCTTAATCCGCGTCTGTCTTGTTTTCTAGTAAATATATCTGAATGTCTTCAAAACACTTACATTTAACTGAGAAACTATATTGCATAAGATAAGTGTAAATTTGAGGTTCTACGTTTTATCATTTAGATTTTTATGCCTTGTAAATTTAAACATTTGGATTTTTTTGCCTTGTAAATTTAAACATTTGGATTTTTTTATGTGTTTAATATAGTTGTTGCTCATTATTATTATTATTATTATGGTAATAGTTTACAATAAGGTTTCAAAACCATATTTTTGGGTGAAAATATGAACTTGTCTAAGACTTTTGCACAGTGTACTGATACATATACTATATACACCGTATATACTCTATTATTCACCAATATTCTACACATTTAAACGGTATCAGACACACAAAAAAAGTATTTATCAAATTTGTGATGGGGCCAGAAATAGTTGGCATGAAAGTGTATTTTTTCTCTCCATATTTTTCATTTACCATTTTTTTAAGTATAAACCAGCATTTATTTATGTATTTTTTTTCTTGCCTTTCCATTATTGTAATTTGCTGACATTTCCAGGCTGTAGTTTCCTGATGAATAGTGCTACTTAATTTTTCCTATTTGTTCCTCTTTGTCTTTTTTAATTAGCAGTTTTTGCATTACCGCATGAAATGTTGTCCAGTGGGTGTAAGGGTCAGTGAAATTGTTTGTTTGTCTGGCTGTGAGTGTTTTTTTCCCCCAGTTATGCACAGCTTTCCCCTTCACTGGAGACATGCTGTGCTGTAAAGACATGACCATTACTGGAGCGAGTGACAGGAGTCGAGCATACACACTCATAATGCAGCATAATCACAGAAAATTGTGCCATTTCTCAGTCCTTTTCACAGATAATGATACCGCGTTTGCTCTCTTTCAAGAAAAACAACCGAATTAACAATTGTCATCGCAGTGTAAATGCATTAGTAGCCTTTCTGCTTGGGCACCTAAAGGCGTAGTGGTGTGAGCGTACAATGGCTTTAACTTTATTGTGCACAAATGACAGCCACTATTATGACTTGTATCAGCACAGA
The DNA here is from genome assembly GCF_029890125.1 of Rhinichthys klamathensis goyatoka. Classification (NCBI taxonomy): domain Eukaryota; kingdom Metazoa; phylum Chordata; class Actinopteri; order Cypriniformes; family Leuciscidae; genus Rhinichthys; species Rhinichthys klamathensis. The sequence continues at coordinate 401,727 of NW_026607069.1, forward strand.
TATGAGGAGAGTAGTTGTGAGGCGATGAGTGAAATTGGCAGTGAACTTCATCTGACCTTGAAAGTATTTCTAGCTGGAGGAAAAAAAATCCAGTCTATTTCATTTCACTAATTACGATATATTCTTGTTAAATTCTTGTAATGTAGGTTATTATAATACTTAATCCAATTTTACACAAGGGCCTGGATAATAAAGGACATTCACAGCTATGATTTAGATGAGGTATGCCATTTTATTCATCATAAATGTTCATAAATCTGTAATGCATTTTTGTGTGTGGGTTGATGTGTGTGTGTGTGTGTGTGTGTGTGTGTGTGTGTGCAGTTCGAGCACTGATGAGGCTCACCGACAGAAAGCTGGAGCGGATGTAAAACAGGTGTTGGTGTGTGTGTGTGTGTGTGCAGGTCGAGCACTGATGAGGCTCACCGACAGAAAGCTGGAGCGGATGTAAAACAGGTGTTGGTGTGTGTGTGTGTGTGTGTGTGTGTGTGTGTGTGCAGTTCGAGCACTGATGAGGCTCACCGACAGAAAGCTGGAGCGGATGTAAAACAGGTGTTGGTGTGTGTGTGTGTGTGTGCAGGTCGAGCGCTGATGAGGCTCACCGACAGAAAGCTGGAGCGGATGTAAAACAGGTGTTGGTGTGTGTGTGTGTGTGTGTGTGTGTGCAGTTCGAGCACTGATGAGGCTCACCGACAGAAAGCTGGAGCGGATGTAAAACAGGTGTTGGTGTGTGTGTGTGTGTGTGTGTGTGTGTGTGTGTGTGTGTGTGTGTGTGTGCAGGTCGAGCACTGATGAGGCTCACCGACAGAAAGCTGGAGCGGATGTAAAACAGGTGTTGGTGTGTGTGTGTGTGTGTGTGTGTGTGTGCAGTTCGAGCACTGATGAGGCTCACCGACAGAAAGCTGGAGCGGATGTAAAACAGGTGTTGGTGTGTGTGTGTGTGTGTGTGTGTGTGTGTGCAGGTCGAGCGCTGATGAGGCTCACCGACAGAAAGCTGGAGCGGATGTAAAACAGGTGTTGATGTGTGTGTGTGTGTGTGCAGGTCGAGCGCTGATGAGGCTCACCGACAGAAAGCTGGAGCGGATGTAAAACAGGTGTGTGTGTGTGTGTGTGTGTGTGTGTGTGTGCAGGTCGAGCGCTGATGAGGCTCACCGACAGAAAGCTGGAGCGGATGTAAAACAGGTGTTGATGTGTGTGTGTGTGTGTGTGTGTGTGTGCAGGTCGAGCGCTGATGAGGCTCACCGACAGAAAGCTGGAGCGGATGGGAATAATGCAGGAGATTCAGAGACAGTTCATCCTCCAGCAGGTCCTGCAGCTCCGCGTCAGAGAAGAAGTCCGAACCCTTCAGCTGCTCACGCAAGGTACACACACACACACACACACACCTGAACATCTCCATACACCTCACGGTACACACACACTTGAACATCTCCATACACCTCACGGTACACACACCTGAACATCTCCATACACCTCACGGTACACACACACACCTGAACATCTCCATACACCTCACGGTACACACACCTGAACATCTCCATACACCTCACGGTACACACACACACCTGAACATCTCCATACACCTCACGGTACACACACCTGAACATCTCCATACACCTCACGGTACACACACCTGAACATCTCCATACACCTCACGGTACACACACCTGAACATCTCCATACACCTCACGGTACACACACTTGAACATCTCCATACACCTCACGGTACACACACCTGAACATCTCCATACACCTCACGGTACACACACCTGAACATCTCCATACACCTCACGGTACACACACACACCTGAACATCTCCATACACCTCACGGTACACACACACACCTGAACATCTCCATACACCTCACGGTACACACACACCTGAACATCTCCATACACCTCACGGTACACACACACTTGAACATCTCCATACACCTCACGGTACACACACACACCTGAACATCTCCATACACCTCACGGTACACACACACACCTGAACATCTCCATACACCTCACGGTACACACACCTGAACATCTCCATACACCTCACGGTACACACACACACCTGAACATCTCCATACACCTCACGGTACACACACACACCTGAACATCTCCATACACCTCACGGTACACACACCTGAACATCTCCATACACCTCACGGTACACACACCTGAACATCTCCATACACCTCACGGTACACACACACACCTGAACATCTCCATACACCTCACGGTACACACACACACCTGAACATCTCCATACACCTCACGGTACACACACACACCTGAACATCTCCATACACCTCACGGTACACACACCTGAACATCTCCATACACCTCACGGTACACACACCTGAACATCTCCATACACCTCACGGTACACACACTTGAACATCTCCATACACCTCACGGTACACACACCTGAACATCTCCATACACCTCACGGTACACACACCTGAACATCTCCATACACCTCACGGTACACACACACACCTGAACATCTCCATACACCTCACGGTACACACACACACCTGAACATCTCCATACACCTCACGGTACACACACACCTGAACATCTCCATACACCTCACGGTACACACACACTTGAACATCTCCATACACCTCACGGTACACACACACACCTGAACATCTCCATACACCTCACGGTACACACACACACCTGAACATCTCCATACACCTCACGGTACACACACCTGAACATCTCCATACACCTCACGGTACACACACACACCTGAACATCTCCATACACCTCACGGTACACACACACACACCTGAACATCTCCATACACCTCACGGTACACACACCTGAACATCTCCATACACCTCACGGTACACACACCTGAACATCTCCATACACCTCACGGTACACACACACACCTGAACATCTCCATACACCTCACGGTACACACACACACCTGAACATCTCCATACACCTCACGGTACACACACACACCTGAACATCTCCATACACCTCACGGTACACACACACACCTGAACATCTCCATACACCTCACGGTACACACACACACCTGAACATCTCCATACACCTCACGGTACACACACACACCTGAACATCTCCATACACCTCACGGTACACACACACCTGAACATCTCCATACACCTCACGGTACACACACACACCTGAACATCTCCATACACCTCACGGTACACACACACACACCTGAACATCTCCATACACCTCACGGTACACACACACACCTGAACATCTCCATACACCTCACGGTACACACACCTGAACATCTCCATACACCTCACGGTACACACACCTGAACATCTCCATACACCTCACGGTACACACACACACCTGAACATCTCCATACACCTCACGGTACACACACCTGAACATCTCCATACACCTCACTGTACACACACACCTGAACATCTCCATACACCTCACGGTACACACACACACCTGAACATCTCCATACACCTCACTGTACACACACACCTGAACATCTCCATACACCTCACGGTACACACACACACCTGAACATCTCCATACACCTCACGGTACACACACACACCTGAACATCTCCATACACCTCACGGTACACACACACACCTGAACATCTCCATACACCTCACGGTACACACACACACCTGAACATCTCCATACACCTCACGGTACACACACACACCTGAACATCTCCATACACCTCACGGTACACACACACACCTGAACATCTCCATACACCTCACGGTACACACACACACCTGAACATCTCCATACACCTCACGGTACACACACACACTTGAACATCTCCATACACCTCACGGTACACACACACACTTGAACATCTCCATACACCTCACGGTACACACACACACCTGAACATCTCCATACACCTCACGGTACACACACACACCTGAACATCTCCATACACCTCACGGTACACACACACACCTGAACATCTCCATACACCTCACGGTACACACACACACTTGAACATCTCCATACACCTCACGGTACACACACACTTGAACATCTCCATACACCTCACGGTACACACACACACCTGAACATCTCCATACACCTCACGGTACACACACACACCTGAACATCTCCATACACCTCACGGTACACACACACCTGAACATCTCCATACACCTCACGGTACACACACACACCTGAACATCTCCATACACCTCACGGTACACACACACACCTGAACATCTCCATACACCTCACGGTACACACACACACCTGAACATCTCCATACACCTCACGGTACACACACACCTGAACATCTCCATACACCTCACGGTACACACACACCTGAACATCTCCATACACCTCACGGTACACACACCTGAACATCTCCATACACCTCACGGTACACACACACACCTGAACATCTCCATACACCTCACGGTACACACACACACTTGAACATCTCCATACACCTCACGGTACACACACACACTTGAACATCTCCATACACCTCACGGTACACACACACTTGAACATCTCCATACACCTCACGGTACACACACACACCTGAACATCTCCATACACCTCACGGTACACACACACACCTGAACATCTCCATACACCTCACGGTACACACACACCTGAACATCTCCATACACCTCACGGTACACACACACACCTGAACATCTCCATACACCTCACGGTACACACACACACACCTGAACATCTCCATACACCTCACGGTACACACACACACCTGAACATCTCCATACACCTCACGGTACACACACCTGAACATCTCCATACACCTCACGGTACACACACCTGAACATCTCCATACACCTCACGGTACACACACACACCTGAACATCTCCATACACCTCACGGTACACACACCTGAACATCTCCATACACCTCACTGTACACACACACCTGAACATCTCCATACACCTCACGGTACACACACACACCTGAACATCTCCATACACCTCACGGTACACACACACACTTGAACATCTCCATACACCTCACGGTACACACACACACCTGAACATCTCCATACACCTCACGGTACACACACACACCTGAACATCTCCATACACCTCACGGTACACACACACACCTGAACATCTCCATACACCTCACGGTACACACACACACCTGAACATCTCCATACACCTCACGGTACACACACACTTGAACATCTCCATACACCTCACGGTACACACACACTTGAACATCTCCATACACCTCACGGTACACACACACACTAGAACATCTCCATACACCTCACGGTACACACACACTTGAACATCTCCATACACCTCACGGTACACACACACACCTGAACATCTCCATAGACTTCTGATGCATTTACATGCAATTAATTAGACGTACTTCACCTTAACCCTGCCTACATAGATTTTAATTAAGGGATTACTCTATCCTTTTATGAACCGTTTTTTTTTACTGTAAGTGCCTAAAATAAGTAGTTAAGCGTATTGAGTAATGATGCCTGTCCTGTCTTAAGTTTGATTGACAGACAGACAGACAGACAGACAGACAGACAGACAGACAGATGGATGGACAGATTCTTTCTCCATTGAAGTAGATACGATTTGCACAACAGCTGTGTGTGTGTGTGTGTGTGTGCTCTCGAGTTCATCAGGATTCAGAACTCTTGAGCTCGGTGTTTACAGGCTAAGCATTCCTTGAAAAAGAGAGTTAGTGATTGAAAAGGAGAGAAACGGTGGTATTGTTTGGTAAAAGCTCCAGCTGTCACTGCTGTTAGTCTTCTTTCTGATAAACACACTGAATTAAACAATGACGTGCATGAGAACGGACACACACAGTTGCTGTCTAAACCAGCCAGAGTTTGCAACAGTCCAGTGAAGGACAGTATAGAGTAAATAGAGTAAAGTCTGATAGAGTAAAGCGAGTTTAACACCGTTTCTTAACCAAACGCCATGCGATAAGATTCCAGCGACAAGCAATTTATTTGTCCACACCAGAATATGAGACGTATCAAAAACAATCCAAAATCACAGCGCAGCCAATCAGAAGAGAGTGTGGGCAGAGTCTCTGTGCAAGCGCATTGCACTCGCAGCCAATCAGAAGAGAGTGTGGGCGGAGTCTCTGTGCAAACGCACTGCACTCGCAGCCAATCAGAAGAGAGTGTGGGTGGAGTCTCTGTGCAAGCGCACTGCACTCGCAGCCAATCAGAAGAGAGTGTGGGCGGAGTCTCTGTGCAAGCGCACTGCACTCACAGCCAATCAGAAGAGATTGTGGGCGGAGTCTCTCTGCAAGCGCACTGCACTCGCAGCCAATCAGAAGAGAGTGTGGGCGGAGTCTCTGTGCAAACGCACTGCACTCGCAGCCAATCAGAAGAGAGTGTGGGCGGAGTCTCTGTGCAAGCGCATTGCACTCGCAGCCAATCAGAAGAGAGTGTGGGCAGAGTCTCTGTGCAAGCGCATTGCACTCGCAGCCAATCAGAAGAGAGTGTGGGCGGAGTCTCTGTGCAAACGCACTGCACTCGCAGCCAATCAGAAGAGAGTGTGGGCGGAGTCTCTGTGCAAGCGCACTGCACTCACAGCCAATCAGAAGAGATTGTGGGCGGAGTCTCTCTGCAAGCGCACTGCACTCGCAGCCAATCAGAAGAGAGTGTGGGCGGAGTCTCTGTGCAAGCGCACTGCACTCGCAGCCAATCAGAAGAGTGTGGGCGGAGTCTCTGTGCAAACGCACTGCACTCGCAGCCAATCAGAAGAGAGTGTGGGCAGAGTCTCTGTGCAAGCGCACTGCACTCACAGCCAATCAGAAGAGAGTGTGGGCAGAGTCTCTGTGCAAGCGCATTGCACTCGCAGCCAATCAGAGGAGAGTGTGGGCGGGGTCTTTGTGTAAACGCACTGCACTCGCAACCAATCAGAAGAAATTGTGGGCGGAGTCTCTCTGCAAGTGCACTGCACTTGCAGCCAATCAGAAGAGAATGTGGGCGGAGTATCTGTGCAAGCGCACTGCACTAGCAGCCAATCAGAAGAGAGTGTGGGCAGTCTCTGTGCAAACGCACTGCACTCGCAACCAATCAGAAGAGATTGTGGGCGGAGTCTCTCTGCAAGCGCACTGCACTCGCAGCCAATCAGAAGAGAGTGTGGGCGGAGTCTCTCTGCAAGCGCACTGCACTAGCAGCCAATCAGAAGAGAATGTGGGCGGAGTCTCTGTGCCAGCGCACTGCACTCGCAGCCAATCAGAAGAGAGTGTGGGCGGAGTCTCTGCGCAAGCGCACTGCACTAGCAGCCAATCAGAAGAGAATGTGGGCGGAGTCTCTGTGCAAGCGCACTGCACTCGCAGCCAATCAGAAGAGAGTGTGGGCGGAGTCTCTGTGCAAACGCACTGCACTAGCAGCCAATCAGAAGAGAGTGTGGGCGGAGTCTCTGTGCAAGCGCACTGCACTCGCAGCCAATCAGAAGAGAGTGTGGGCGGAGTCTCTGTGCAAGCGCACTGCACTCGCAACCAATCAGAAGAGAGTGTGGGCAGAGTCTCTGTGCAAGCGCACTGCACTCACAGCCAATCAGAAGAGATTGTGGGTGGAGTCTCTCTGCAAGCGCACTGCACTCACAGCCAATCAGAAGAGAGTTTGGGCGGAGTCTCTCTGCAAGCGCACTGCACTCGCAACCAATCAGAAGAGAGTGTGGGCAGAGTCTCTGTGGAAGCGCACTGCACTCGCAGCCAATCAGAAGAGAGTGTGGGCGGAGTCTCTGTGCAAACGCACTGCACTCGCAGCCAATCAGAAGAGAGTGTGGGCGGATTCTCTGTGCAAGCGCACTGCACTCACAGCCAATCAGAAGAGAGTGTGGGCAGAGTCTCTGTGCAAGCGCATTGCACTCGCAGCCAATCAGAAGAGAGTGTGGGCGGGGTCTTTGTGCAAACGCACTGCACTCGCAACCAATCAGAAGAAATTGTGGGCGGAGTCTCTCTGCAAGCGCACTGCACTTGCAGCCAATCAGAAGAGAATGTGGGCGGAGTATCTGTGCAAGCGCACTGCACTAGCAGCCAATCAGAAGAGAGTGTGGGCAGTCTCTGTGCAAGCGCACTGCACTCGCAACCAATCAGAAGAGATTGTGGGCGTAGTCTCTCTGCAAGCGCACTGCACTCGCAGCCAATCAGAAGAGAGTGTGGGCGGAGTCTCTGCGCAAGCGCACTGCACTAGCAGCCAATCAGAAGAGAATGTGGGCGGAGTCTCTGTGCAAGCGCACTGCACTCGCAGCCAATCAGAAGAGAGTGTGGGCGGAGTCTCTGCGCAAGCGCACTGCACTAGCAGCCAATCAGAAGAGAATGTGGGCGGAGTCTCTGTGCAAGCGCACTGCACTCGCAACCAATCAGAAGAGAGTGTGGGCAGAGTCTCTGTGCAAGCGCACTGCACTCACAGCCAATCAGAAGAGATTGTGGGCGGAGTCTCTCTGCAAGCGCACTGCACTCACAGCCAATCAGAAGAGAGTGTGGGCAGAGTCTCTGCAAGCGCACTGCACTCGCAGCCAATCAGAAGAGAGTGTGGGCGGAGTCTCTGTGCAAGCGCACTGCACTCGCAACCAATCAGAAGAGAGTGTGGGCAGAGTCTCTGTGCAAGCGCACTGCACTCACAGCCAATCAGAAGAGATTGTAGGCGGAGTCTCTCTGCAAGCGCACTGCACTCACAGCCAATCAGAAGAGAGTGTGGGCGGAGTCTCTGTGCATGCGCACTGCACTCGCAACCAATCAGAAGAGAGTGTGGGCAGAGTCTCTGTGCAAGCGCACTGCACTCACAGCCAATTAGAAGAGATTGTGGGCGGAGTCCCTCTGCAAGCGCACTGCACTCACAGCCAATCAGAAGAGAGTGTGGGCGGAGTCTCTCTGCAAGCGCACTGCACTCGCAGCCAATCAGAAGAGAGTGTGGGCGGAGTCTCTGTTCAAGCGCACTGCACTCGCAACCAATCAGAAGAGAGTGTGGGCAGAGTCTCTGTGCAAGCGCACTGCACTCACAGCCAATCAGAAGAGAGTGTGGGCGGAGTCTCTCTGCAAGCGCACTGTACTCACAGCCAATCAGAAGAGTGTGTGGGCGGAGTCTCTGTGCAAGCACACTGTACTCACAGCCAATCAGAAGAGTGTGTGGGCGGAGTCTCTGTGCAAGCACACTGCACTCGCAAAAGAATTAATGCTTAATCAAACTCATAAATAGTTAACTATTTTAACATTATTAAAAATACACACTGAGTGACTGAACCAATCATTGTCATAGAATACACTTGTTTGAACACTCCTTTATTGTATTTTCAAGATCTGAGGTGATTATCTATTGTCGCTCTCAGTACGGCTATAAATGATAATCAAGCTCACATTAAATTCTTTTATGCTCATAATCAGCACCTGAGGTTATCAATGTCATACTTTATATGTTGTTGTTCCAGTCGCGACGTCACAGAAATAAAAGCCACTTCTAAAATAATCCCCCGTTGCGGTATAAGATGCATGTGATGAAATGTATAGTTTATTTACATCTTACTCAGTCGAGCGTCTGTCACATCACATGTTGATGCCGTTGCCCTGACACAGGAGGAGGAATACAGTTTATCGATGACGTTGTGTGTGTAAAGCTAACAGTAAAAGAAAGCGTCCTCAGAATCTGAGAGTCTGGAAACTCATGCTTGGGTTCACACAGCCGAACATTAGCTGATATCTTCAGCGACTAACAGCTTTATTGTGTTCTGGCTGTCGGTATCATGTAGACAGACAATAATTAACCTTTAAGGCTCACTGGACCATGCAGGGAAATAATGAGATTCTGGCTCCTGTGAATGCCAGATCACGGCCGCCGAGGCTTTATCGCTTACAGTGAACCGGACGGGAACACACAATGTTTTTACTTCACGTAACTAAATGGGATTAGGACACATTTCAGACAGGGCTTAATGTTTATTCACAAGCCTGCGACAAATGAAAGTTCATAGATCCAATGAACCCTCTGGTACTGTTCACCCAGCGGTAAAAAAAACACAGATTTTTTATTTTATTTTTTCAATGAAATTATTGTATTATACAGGTGAAACTCGAAAAATGTGAATATTGTGCAAAAGTTCATTTATTTCAGTTATTCAACTTAAAAGGTGAAACTAATATATTATATAGACTCATTACATGCCAAGTGAAATATTTCAAGCCTTTATTTGTTTTAATTTTGATGATTATGGCAGCTTATGAAAACCCCAAATTCAAAATGTGAATATTGTGAAAATGTTTTCATAAGCTGTACGCCATAATCATCACAATTATAACAAATAAAGGCTTGAAATATCTCACTTTGCATGTAATGAGTCTATATAATATATTAGTTTCACCTTTTAAGTTGAATTACTGAAATAAATGAACTTTTGCACCATATTCTAATTTTTCGAGTTTCACCTGTACTTTAGTTCGATGATGATTTTATTTAATATTTTGTATATTTAGGGGATTTTATGGTACTAAATTATATTTATGCTGTAGTTATAATCCATTACAGGTTTTAAATAGGCTTGTGGTTGTTATTTGATTCTGCGGCTCAAACACACACCAAGCAGATGTTATAGATGTTCATAACATCAGGGCAGTGTACAGGGCTCAGAACGTCGTGTTCCTCTGATTGGCTGATCGCTGCTCATTAACATGCTATTTTCAAGCAAAACCTTCTTCATTGAAGCTGAACATCTCATGATTTCTTTATTTTTATCTCATGATGATTTCATAATCTCTTCACCAGCCTTCCACCCACTGCTGATTAAAATACCCTTGACCT